>NW_028261389.1:75463033-75588033 GCF_051295495.1 Thamnophis sirtalis
TCTCCATGGCCATGTGGCCGGCATGACTAAACACCAAAGGCGCACGGAACGTTGTTATCTTCCCACCAAAGGTGGTTCCTATTTTTCTACTTGCACTTTTTATGTGCTTTCGAACTGCTAGGTTGGCAGAAGCTGGGACGAGTAACGGGAGCTCACTCTGCTATGCGGGGCTAGGGATTCGAACCGCCGAACTGCCAACCTTTCTGATCGACAAGCTCAGCGACTTAGCCCCTGAGCCACCTTTTAACAAAATTAATAGCTACCTTTCATATAATGGCATAATAGTCTGAGATTATAATTAGCATATTGTATAGGCATGTAATAATGAAGCTATTGAACCCTTGGGCAGCCACTTGTCTGCAATGGTACAGGGTCCCCTGCTTGAGCAGGGGGTTGGACTAGAAGACCTCTAATGCCCCTCCCAGCTCTGTTTTTTTTTAATTCAGTGGCTGTTTTGTTTTTTGATCAACCCGTCATTGCACAACTGGTAGCTCAAGGTGTTGATGTAAGACTAATACAATATAATTCGAATGTATGTTCGTGTCTGTGCCGAGCAAATAAAATGCAAACGCATCCATCAATCGAAATAACAGTCTCACCTCGGCTTTCAATTCCTTGCTTACCGCACCTTAATCAGCTCCATTCAAAAAGATGTATTTTCCACCCAAGCTTCCGCGGATAGGTAATAGCCATAAATTGCCTGCTGAACTTCAGATGAGGGCAGTGAAGGGAAAGTCAAAAATCCTCTTTGCTGCCGTTATGCCTTGGTTACAAGGAGGCGGATGGCATTAATCAAATTGCACGTTTTTTTTTTAATGCAACTGTATGAGATTTTAAACCAAGAATATTAACCCGAATATCTTGACCGTTTTTCATGGTTTCCTTCCTGCCAATCCGCTACGTAAGGAAGTTGGCTCGATGTGTCGTGTTTTAAGGGCCCTCCTGCTTTAAAATGCTCAATGTTTCTCTCCAAGCTTTTAAAAAATGTCCGTTTATAAGCCGCTACATGTATTTGCAACCCAATTCCGTGCATAAGCGCACCAGCGTGTCTTCGTCCCTCTCTGACTGTCCCCATTTACTTGCATTCATTTCCTTTGTTCATGTCCGTGTTCGTACTTATACCTGCTATCCTGCACACGTTTGACAAACTAATAATAAAATAAAAATAAATAAAATAAATTTAATTGTCATACACTAGATGTATGAAAGAAAAAGTTAACAGGTTATAAAGAACAGTGAAGTTAAAAGATCAAAACACAGGGTTAACAGTCTGTTGTAATTTACTTAGAGCCAAGGTGGCGCAGTGGTTAAATGCAGCACTGCAGGCTACTGCTAGATCAGCAGGTCAGCAGTTCAAATCTCACCGGCTCAGGGTTGACTCAGCCTTCCATCCTTCCGAGGTGGGTAAAATGAGGACCCAGATTGTTGGGGGCAATATGCTGACTCTCTGTAAACCGCTTAGAGAGGCCTGAAAGGCCCATGAAGCGGTATATAAGTCTACTGCTATTGCTACTTGTAGAAAATCTACTTTCCTATTTCTGATTTATTTATTATTTATTTGCTATTTATATACATTAAGATTATATATAAATATTATATTTATATATTATTTACTATTAGATATATTATACATATTATTATATTATATTTATATAATATATAGTATAGATTTACTATTTGCTATTTATTATTTATCTGTATGTATGTATGTATGTATGTATGTATGTATGTATGTATGTATGTATGTATGTATGTATGTATGTATGTCGACTGGCAACCACGCGGAGGAGAGCCTTCTCGGTGGCAGCTCCGACCCTATGGAACGATCTCCCCGTGGAGATTCGTACCCTCACCACCCTCCAGGCCTTCCGCACAGCCCTTAAAATCTGGCTATCCCATCAGGCCTGGGGTTAAAGACCGTAACCCACCCGAATTGTATGAATGTTGTGCTTTTAATGATGTACTGTCTTATGTGTTAATTTGTTTGTTTTCCCCTCCTTTCAAATTGTAAGCCGCCCTGAGTCCCCCCAGGGAAAAGGGCGGCATATAAATAAACTACTCATACTCATACTCATACTCATACTCATGTATGTATGTATGTATGCATGCATGTATCCATCCATCCATCCATCCAAAATAAATCCAGGATGGGACACCCTCATTTGGTTCTTAAGAATGAAAACTTTCCTTAGGTTTTTAATTGGGAACTTTCCCAACAATGGCATCTCATTTCCAAAGCCTTTGTTGTAAAATACAGGCAGTCCTCAGAATTACAAAAAGCCCAAAACCTATGTCGTTAAGTGAGGAATTTGATAAGCGAGTTTTGCCCCATGTTATGATTTTTTGTTGTTGTTGACACATTTGTTAAGTGAATCACCGCAGTTGTAAATCTGGCTTCCCCGTTGGCTTCGCTTGCCAGAAGGTCGTAAAAGGGGATCGCATGACACTGTGACCGTCAGAAATGTGAATCAGTTGCCAAGCGGCTGAAATTTGATCATGTGACCGTGGAGAATGCTGCAATGGCCTTAAGTGTGAGAAATGGTCATAAGTCCCTTTATCTGGTGCCACTGTAACTTTGAACCGCCACTAAACAAACCGTTGTAAGTCGAGTTAAATCCTGTATCTCCGCAGCAGCTTATAAATTTTGGAACTGTTTTGCAAAGTGGGGTGGTGTTATTGTTGTAATAAGACTTATTAGTGTTCAAGTGGGGGGGATAATATACATGTTGTCTTTTTTTAATTCACATTTTTAATGTTTTTGTCTAGTTCCATTTTGTATCTGTTATTTTTTTTTCCTTTTGCGTTTCAATCTTTTGAATGAAATAAAATAAAAATGCCAATTTAGAATAGAATAGCAAGAGTTGGAAGGGACCTTGGAGGTCTTCTAGTCCAACCCTCTGCCTAGGTAGGAAACCCTATACCGTTTCAGACAAATTGTTATCCAACATCTTAAAGACTTCCAGTGTTGGGGCATTCACAACTTCTGGAGGCAACTTCTGTTCCACTGATGAATTGTTCTAACTGTCAGGAAATTTCTCCTTAGTTCTAAGTTGCTTCTCTCCTTGATTAGTTTCCACCCATTGCTTCTTGTCCTACCCTCAGGTGCTTTGGAGAATAGCTTGACTCCCTCTTCTTTGTGGCAACCCCTGAGATATTGGAACTCTTCTATCATGTCTCCCCTTGTCCTTTTCATTAAACTAGACCTACCCAGTTCCTGCAACCATTCTTCATATGTTTTAGCCTCCGGTCCCCTATCTGAATTTATCTGAAAAACGACTCACACGCTGCCGCTTTGGAAGACTGTAGCTGTATCTAGTGTAACATTCCTTTTATCTGGCACTCCATTAACTTAGCAGCCATTTAGTCCACGATTATGAATTGGGTGGCACCGTCCGGGGCCGTAGTGCCAGCGTATCACTGCAAGCCATATGAATGCCTGCTGTGGCATATTTATTTTCTGATGATTGATAATGGGATTATTTCTCCTCCTGTGCGCGAATCAGAGTGACAGTTCCTTCCACGGAGGCGGAAAGACAATGGATGCGGCAATTCCGACTTATCAAACCTCGCCAGGCAGGGTAAACCTCCTCGATCTATAAATGCATTATCATCAATTGTGCTACATTCCCATTTTTATTTTATTTTTTGTCGGCTAGAGTTGTGTGTCGAGATGGACCATGCGGTGTCTCGTGGGAGGGATACACGGCAAACCCCCCTATTCAGCTGGTTTTCGACTGGAAATAATAAAAAGATCTGAATTACAAGGGCAGGGACGAAATTACTTATTAATGTTTTTGAAGAACATTAGCCTACCGAGGCAGAACTGAACCGCAGTTACGTCGCTAGGCCTGGTGATGGAGGAGATTAAGGAACAATGCCGTTCGAGACAAAAATCACAAAACCGCATCTCGCTTATTTTGGCCGTGTCGTGCGAGGAAATTCGCTGGAGAGAGCAATCACGCTTGGAAGAATAAAGGAGGATGTTTGTGGCTCATGGTTGAGCCGAGATGTGCTTGGTGATCTCTGAGCTTGTTTGTTTACTGGCAGGCGTTTCGTTACCCAGCTAGGTAACGTCGTCAGTGCTAGAAGCGGGTTGGGATTGTGGAGAGGAGGACGACGACTGTGGGGCCCTTCTGAGCTTGCTTGTGTTCTTCCAGACGTTTCCTTACCAAACTAGTTAGCATCATCAGTGCTACATAGTAGATAGTAGAGATAGATAAGTGATGGATAAATGATACATAGGTAAGATGGATGGATAGATGGATAGATAGATATAGAGGCAATAAAGGAGAATATTTCTAGCTCAGAATTAAAATGAGGGCCCCTTGGTGCTCTCTGAGCTTGATTGTGTTCTTGCAGACGTTTCATTACCAAACTAGGTAACATCATCAGTGGTAGAAGGGAGTAGGGTGTGGAAAGGAGGAGGAGGAGGAGGGGGGGAGGAGGAGGAGGAGGAGGAGGAGGAAGACTGTGGGGTCCTGCTCTCTGAGTTTGCTTGTTTTTCTTGCAGACATTTCATTACCCAACTAGGTAACATCATCAGTGCTAGAAGGGAGTAGGATTTATGGAGAAGAGGGGGAGGGGGAGGAGGAGGGAGGGAGGAGGAGGAAGAGGAGGAGGAAGACTGTGCGGTCCTTGGTGCTCTCTGAGCTTGCTTGTTTTTCTTGCAGACATTTCATTACCCAACTAGGCAACATCATCAGTGCTAGAAGGGAGTAGGATTTATGGAGAAGAGGGGGAGGGGGAGGAGGAGGGAGGGAGGAGGAGGAAGAGGAGGAGGAGGAGGAAGACTGTGCGGTCCTTGGTGCTCTCTGAGCTTGCTTGTTTTTCTTGCAGACATTTCATTACCCAACTAGGCAACATCATCAGTGCTAGAAGGGAGTAGGATTTATGGAGAAGAGGGGGAGGGGGAGGAGGAGGGAGGGGGAGGAGGAGGAGGAGGAAGACTGTGCGGTCCTTGGTGCTCTCTGAGTTTGCTTGTTTTTCTTGCAGACATTTCATTACCCAACTAGGTAACATCATCAGTGCTAGAAGGGAGTAGGGTTTATGGACAAGAGGAGGAGGGGGAGGAGGAAGACTGTGGAGTCCTGCTCTCATAAGTTTGCTTGTTTTTCTTGCAAATATTTCATTACCAAACTAGGTAACATCATCAGTGCTACATAGTAGATAGTAGAGATAGATGTGATGGATAAATGATACATAGGTAGGTAGGTAGGTAGGTAGGTAGGTAGGTAGGTAGGTAGGTAGGTAGGTAGGTAGGTAGGATGGATGGATGGATAGATAAGATAGATGGATGGATGGATGGATGGATGGATGGATAGATAGATAGATAGATAGATAGATAGATAGATAGATAGATAGATAGATAGATAGATAAAGATAGATAAGATAGATATGTCCGAGAGACCGCCTCCTGCTGCATACCTCCCAACGGCCGATAAGAACTCACAGGCTAGGCCTCCTCTGGGTGCCGTCGACCGGACAATGCCGGCTGGCGACCACTCGGGGGAGAGCCTTCTCTGTAGCTGCTCCGGCTCTGTGGAATGATCTGCCCCCAGAGATCCGGACCCTCCCCACTCTCGCGGCCTTCGAAAAAGCCACCAAAACCTGGCTGTTCCGGCAGGCCTGGGGCTGTTGATCTATAAATTAGGTCCAGCCCCCAGCTAAGCCGAATGTATGTTGTGTCTTTTAAACTATTTTTCATTTTTTATTCCCTATTTGTTATTTTTATTTTATCTCGTATTTGTAAGCCGCCCGGAGTCCTACGGGATTGGGCGGCGTATATAAGCTCATTAAATTACGAATTAATTACGAATTAGATTAGATTAGATTAGATAGATAGATAGATGATAGACAGACAGACAGACAGACAGACAGAGGCAATAAAGGAGAATATTTCTAGCTCAGAATTAAAACGGGAGGCCCTTGGTTCTCTGAGCTTGCTTGTTTTCCTGCAGAGGTTTCATTACATCCAAATACATCCAACGCGAGGAAGCTTAAGTTCAGAGAATTCGGGTCCCTCTTGAATTGATCCTGTTGCTAGGAAGGTGCGTTTTTTTGTTTTGTTTTGTTTAAATCAAGCATTGAGTTGGAATCCTTTTTTTTTTCCTTGTAAATTAAACGCATTATTCCATTCCGCTGGAAAGATGGGACAGCCCTTGACCTTCTCCCGTGCGCCATCCTTTTAAATATCTGAAGAGCACTATCCACGTTCTCCAACAACACTTAAGAGTTCCTTCAATCGGCGGGCAGGAAAAGCACGTTGCGTTGCTGTTCATCTTGCTGGGGTATGGCTGAACCTGACAGTGATTTGGAGGGGTTGTGTTGAGACCTAGGCTTCTCCAAAAAGCACAAGGCAGATTCCCGGTCCCGACAAAACCACTTTTATGAAAAGAATGTGGATTCCTCTCCTTCGCATCCAGCAAAGGCCTGGCAAACAGTCTTTCAAAGGCGTATTTATGACCACAGACCTTATCTATCTTGGAAAGCTGCCATGTCAATATTTCCCAAATGAGGTGCTGTGCAAGGAAAGGCTGGGCACAGAGTCTCTGGGATTCACGGACAGATCTTCACACTCCTGAAACGAAGTAACGAACGAATTGTTTCCTCCAACAGCCCACTCCCCTTTCGCTGTTTAAGTCCCTAGGGGAGGGGGCCATTCACCGTCCACCTGTGGCTTTACGCTCAAGTCGGCCCTGATTTTGTTAGCTGTTCTTTTCTTCTGGCAGCTCTGCGCATGCGCACACTGGGAACAGGCTCCAGCTGGAGCTAGTGAGTCCATTTTCACTAACAAGAGCGCTCGGGCCACCACGAGGTGCTGCCCGATACGAGTGACATTGAGCTGGCCATGCCCCCCCCTGAGGTCAAACACAAACATGGTGCGGCCTTCAATGAAATCACGTTTGACACCCCTGAGTTGACAACTGCCGTGATTCACTTAACAAAGGAGGCACGAAAAGTCCTGAAATGGGGCAAAACTCACTTAACAACTGCCTTGCTTGGCCCAAGAACTTTTGAGGCTCCATTATGATCGTACGTTGAGGATTTACAGGTTAAACGTTGAATAACTTAAGGAAGGCACCTTGAAGATGATTGCTTCAAGTTAAACAGGCATCATTTTCATTGAGTTAAGGACCGATATTTTTAATGGTAACCATTATTCTTTTGATTCTGTCGCCTTCCAGAAGTCTGTTTGATACGTTACTGTGGGTATATAATAAAAACAAAAATATGAGAACTTAAAATATGAAGAGACTCTATTGGTGCTATAACTTTATTGCCAAGTTGTCACGGATTTAATTAAGTCTGGAGAATGAGCGATCGCATGTCATTTTATATATAACTGGATGCCTTCATTTTAGGGATAAGTCTCCGTAGTAGGAGGTTCTTTAGCTCCACTGCACCACCGGCTAAGTTCCTTCAAAGAATGCAAATACTGATATACGTTAGTAGGAAGAGAACAAGCGAAACCAGTTGTAAGAAAAAAACAAACACGCAAACATGTTTATTACCTGTTCAGGTAAACGGATAATTTAGGCATTCATCACTGGAAGATTAATCTATCATCTGTCTGCGTCTACAGTATCCCATTATTATCTATATCATTACCTGTTTCTATCATGTCTATAGTATTCCATTTATATCATTCTATCTATCTATCTATCTATCTATCTATCTATCTATCTATCTATCTATCTATCTATCTATCTATCTATCTATCTATCTATCTATCTATCTATCATATCTATCCTCTATCATCTCTATCTATCTATCCTTTATCTATCTATCTATCTATCTATCTATCTATCTATCTATCTATCTATCTATCATATCTATCCTCTATCATCTCTATCTATCTATCCTTTATCTATCTATCTATCTATCTATCTATCTATCTATCTATCTATCTATCTATCTATCTATCTATCTATCATCTTTCTATCATATTTATCTATCCTCTATCATATCTATCTATCATATCTATATATCTATCTATCTATCTATCTATCTATCCTATCTATCATCTATCAATCAATCAATCAATCAATTTACCTATCATCTATCTATCTACATCTATCTTCTATCTATCTATCTATCTATCTATCTATCTATCTATCTATCTATCTATCTATCTATCTATATCTCTCTCTATCTATCTATCTATCATCTATCTATCATATCTATCCTCTATCATCTCTATCTATCCTCTATCTATCTATCTATCTATCTATCTATCTATCTATCTATCTATTTATCATCTTTCTATCATATCTATCTATCCTCTATCATATCTATCTATCTATCTATCTATCTATCTATCTATCTATCTATCATCTATCTATCCTATCTATCATCTATCAATCTATTTATCTACCTACCTACCTATCATCTCTATCTACATCTACCTTCTATCTATCTATCTATCTATCTATCTATCTATCTATCTATCTATCTATCTATCTATCTATCATCTATCTATCATCTTTCTATAATATCTATCTATCCTCTATCATATCTATCTATCTATCTATCTATCTATCTATCTATCTATCTCTATCTATCTATCTATCTATCTATCTATCTATCTATCTATCTATCTATCTATCTATCTATCATCTATCTATCTATCTACATCCGTCTGTCCATGTCTCTATCAGTCTGTCCACCTCTCCACCCACTCCCATCCATGTATCTATGTATCCATCCATCCATCCATCCATCCATCCATCCATCCATCCATCCATCCATCCATCCATCCAATACATATAGATATACATGAAAGGACTGGTTTTAATACTGCTTTTCATTTTCATTGTATTGTTTTCTATTTATTAACATTGTTTTAAGACAACTTAAAGTGTTAAAATAAGTAGAAGCAGAGTATAATTTTAAAATCTAAAATATAGGCGTCAAGTTTTCTGCTCAGCTAACTGATGTCCCTTCCTACGTCTTTCCCTTTTGGGAATTTGTGGGCCAATGTCTGCGATACTTACAAATAATGAATTAGGATTCCCATCAGTTATAAAATTATTCCTGTTTACACCCTGTATGCATTTAAAAAAAGCAAGATATTCTTAGTTTAGCTGAATTCAAGTCTGAAACAGCAGTTAACTGAAAATTACAACTCACTTGAGAGCACCGGACTGATTAATCACATTTTGTTAGGAATTAAACTCAGCAGTGTGGCAAAATGTTCAATCACCAAATAATTCATAGTTTCTTTATTCTAAAATGAAGAGTTCTTTGGCATTCAGGTATCATGCCAGCAATTTCTCATGTGACAAAAATGCTTGTAACTAAATGGTTTAGTTCACCTTTACTGTGTTTCTACATAGAGCAGGAATTTTATTATCTATATATATATTCTCTGTATAGCCTCATACTTGCTCACTGATATTCTACACCAGGTATTAGAGTGGATGCCTGCCAAGTTCAGAATCAGAGAGTTGGAAAGGACCTTGGAGGTCTTCTAGTCCAACCCCCTGCTCAGGCAGGAGACCTTATACCATTTCAGACAAATGGCTGTCCAGCCTCTTCTTAAAAACCTCCAGTGACGGAGTAGTCACAGGTTCTAAAGCCATTCCGCCGATTAATTGTTCTGTTTAGAAATTTCCTCTTAGATTTAGGTTGGATCTCTCCAAAGATGGGCTGCACTTACTTTAACAATGGGTGTAAGGCCTATTTGGATGCTATTTGAAACCCTGACCATGGGTTTGCTGGTTGTGAGCGCACGCACCCACCCATCTACATCTATCCACTCCACCCACCCACCATCTATCTATCCATCCATCCACTCATCCATCTATATCTATTCATGAAATAGGTGAAATAGGTGGGGGGAGGCTGTTTTCACCCTCCCCAGGCTCCTAGAAAGCCTCTGGAGCCTGGGAAGGGCGAAAAAACGGGTCATCACACGCCCAAAGCAGGGAGAGGACAGGAGTCGCACGCGCACAACCCCCTGCACTCCCGTGACCCGACAAATGCGCGCCTGACAAATGCGTGCCGACAAAACCGTCGCGACAAAACGGCGATGTTGAAAGTGGGCCCACAAAACCGCGCCCACAAAACCACGCCCACAAAAGCACGATTAGGGTTTTTAGGTTAGGATTAGGGTTAGGGTTGTTGACGTTGTTACCATTGTTTTCATGTTGTTTTCGATGGCGTGCTTTTGTCAGCGTGCATTTGTTGACGCGCTTTAGTGGGCGCGCTTTCAACGTCGCTGTTTTGTTACGGCGGTTTTGTCGGCGCGCATTTGTTGGGCGCGCATTTGTCGGTGAACCCTGCACTCCCCCTTCCCCACTTTTGGCACGCGATGGGGAGAAGGTTAGCCATCACTGCACAAGGCGTTTCGTGAAAAATTAAAGAGCAGATAAAATCCTCTTTTTTTTTTTCCGGGGAGAAGCAGTGATGGTCAGTAGGCTAAGATCTAGAAAGGAAAGGAAAGCAAAGACCAAGTTGACTGTGTATTTATTGTATGAGGTACAATGGCGCCTTGAGGTCAGGACTGCTGTGGCAGACAAATGCAACACCTCCCATGGAGAGGAAGTGAAAAGGCTGGGCGTGGAAGCCTGCCGCCGGGTTCAAAGCGCAGGGGACTACGGCACAAAACAACATCTTTGTCAAATGGCTTTCAGGCAATCTTCGTGCTGGAATAAAATAATTAAGAGGGGAACAGATTGCGCGTGGTCCCTGCTGTTTGTAATTAACACCCCATACGCCAGGGTGTATCAGGGTGTAAAGCCTTCCCTGAACAGATCCGCCCAGACCAACTCCAGTGTTTTCATCATATTCCACGCTGGGCCAGCACCTGGCTTTGGACAAATCCAAGAGAAAACCCACGTCTTTCCTTCCTGGAGGGCGAAAGGATGGGGGTGCAGCAACGGGGGCGCACCTCAGCCGATGTCGCTGCGCTTGTGGGATCTTCACAAAAAGTCATATAAATACTTGGTGATGTCGAAGTTCACGGTCCTGAAAACATCAATGCAATAGATCAGTTTAATCAAATCCTTTCGTATGGCAAATAACAGAACAACAGGGTTGGAAGGGACCTTGGGAAGCCTTCTAGCCAACCCCTTGCTCAAGCAGGAGAGCCTAAACCAGGGCTGTCAAACTTGGCCGCATGTGCCACGCGCTAGCCAGACCCACGCCTGCTTTCGTGAAGGGGGGGGGGAAGCCCCCGATATGTCATGTGATGACGCCATGATGATGCAAGTTTGACACCCCGGCCCTCTACCATTTCAGACAAGTGGCTGTCCATTTTCTTCTTAAAAACCTCCAGTGATGGAGGTCCCACAACTTCCGAAGGCAAGTTGTTCCACTGATTAATTATCCTCACTGTCAAGAAATTTCTCCTTAGTTCTAGATTGCTTCTCTCCTTGATTAGTTTCCATTGTTTCTCGCCTTGCCTTCTGGAGCTTTGGAAAATAGGTTGATCTTTTTTGTGGCAGCCTCTTCAATATTGAGATATTGCTATTCTGTCCTTCTTGTCACTGGACTAGACGTACCCAACTCCTGTAACTGTTCTTCATATGTTTTAGCCTCCTAATCATCTTCGCTGCTCCTCTCTGCAATCTTTCCAGAGTCTCAATGTCTTTTTTAAAAACATGTTGACCTGAACTACCCTGCTCTCCCCTGAAAATAAGACCCCACTGGAAAATAATCCCTAGCGTGATTTTTTCAGGGTGCTCGTAATATAAGACCTACCCCAGAAATAAGCCCTCGTTAAGATCGTCGCCCAGATAAGATGCATTTAGTTCTGTATTTCCCTGAAAATAAGACCTAAACAAAAAATAAGCCCTAATGCATCTTTTGAAGCAAAAAATAATATAAGAGCTGGTCTTATCTTTGGAGGCACACGGTAGATGCAATAATATCTAAATATGATGTTACAAAGGCTTCATAAAACGCTATTAGTATTTCACATGATCTTGATTATAACACATAACACAGGGCTCCTGTGAATAATCTGAACTGAACGAGTTAAAAGCATAATTAAACTAATTTTGATTGAGTTCCAAGTATTAAAAGATTGAAACGTTCACATACAGAGAACTTTTGGTGGACACCTCAATGCACTTGTGAAATGGTGCCCCTCACTAGGTCTGTCTATGCATTATTTTTAGATAAGTTAATACTTCTTGAATTCAAGGGACTGCTTGTTCGTAGGAGTAAAATTTTGACTGGCAAATAAAATGCATTTCTTTCTTGGAAAAATGAAACGAAACGAATGAAATCCTCGTTCCTAACCTTTAAATCCAGATTGATTCTCTCTTTATCTTTCTCCCCCGCTTTGCAGTCGCAAGGAACATGTCTGGCAATATATCACCAGAACATAGGGAACACTGTACACATAGTCCTCAACTTGCAACAGTTCATTTACTGACCATTCAAAGTTACAATGGCTCTGAAAAAAGTGATTTTATAACCAGGGGTGAAATCCAGCAAGTTCTGGAGAACGGGTAGCAGAAATTGTGAGTAGTGCAGAGAACTGGTAAATGCCACCTCTGGCTGGCCCCAAAGTGGGGTGGGAATGGAGATTTTGCAGTATCCTTCCCCTGCCACGCCCACCAAGCCACGCCCACAGAACTGGAAGTTTAAAAAAAATGAATTTCACCACTGCTTATAACTGTTGTTTACATAGCATCCCCATGATCACGTGATCAAAGTTCAGAGGCTTATCAGATGAATTTATATGTTGTATAAAAATATACGTACATTTTCTATTTCAATGTTCGTATTTTTTTAATAAAATTTTTATTTTTTGAATAAACACAAACACCTTAAAGTCATCTTCCATTACAGATTGTAGAAAGTGTGTCAATTGGTTACAAAGAACTTTCGTGCATCCCTTCCACAGTCATCACCTATGATTCATATCAAATTGTATATTTTGCATCACATATATTTATATATATTGCTATCATCATACCTCATCCTTCGTATGACTAGAGTTGTTTTAACGTCCCTTTATAACAAACATTCCAAAATTTAAAACAAAACCACATAATGGCATTCCCTTATCTATTTTCAATATCACCCAGCCACATTATACCTTTCTAACACATTCAAAATAAAAATTAATTATGTTTAATAACAAAAATTTTTAGACCACTTTTCTTAATCATTGTTTACAATTTATATCCAATTTCCCTTTTATCATGTCAGTACAAATTATGACATTGTTATCATTATCAATCATTTATTTAACAATAGTTTGACTAAGTTTAACTTATTTAATGTTCGTTTGTTTTAAATTGCAGGTCGACAAAGAAATTGGATGGAGCTGAAATGCTGAGAAAAATTTAACAGGCTTTAACAGGGTTTGTCCTTATAAAATAGTATTTCAGGTACAGGATGCCTTCATCTAATTTAAGCAGTCATATTTATACAGGTTTTGACTACATTTCTTTTTCTTTTTCCCTATGAATTCGAAAGTTAAATTGCTTTGTTCTTAATTTAACAACATTTTTCTCCCAAAAAAAACCCCTTTTGGTAGAATGTAATTTGGAAATATTTCAGACACGACAGAGTTTGATTTTGTAATTCGTCTTCTCTGTTTGAAAAAGATGATAGGAATGCAAATCCAAGAAGATGTGCCAAGTTTATTATTTTAGCTTACTGAGTGACAGATGTGCTAATATGTATGTACCATTATGAGTGGGAGGGAAGGAGGGGAGGAAGGAAGGAAGAAAAGGAAGGAGGGAGAAAAGGAGGGAAAGGAAAGAAGAGGGAGAGAGGAAGGGATGAAGGAAAGAAGAAAAGGAAGGAGGGAGGGAGGGAGGGAAAGGAAAGAAGAGGGAGGGAGGGAGGGAAGGGATGAAGGAAGGGAGAAAAGGAAGGAGGGAGGAAGGAAGGGAAGGGAAAGAAGAGGGAGGGAGGGATGAAAGAAAGACGAAAAAGAAGGAGGGAGGGAGGGAAAGAAAAGAAGAGGGAGGGAGGGAAGGGATGAAGGAAGGGAGAAAAGGAAGGAGGGAGGAAGGGAATGGAAAGAAGAGGGAGGGAGGGATGAAGGAAAGAAGAAAAGGAAGGAGGGAGGGAGGGAAAGGAAAGAAGAGGGAGGGAGGGAAGGGATGAAGGAAGGGAGAAAAGGAAGGAGGGAGGAAGGAAGGAAAGGAAGGGAAAGAAGAGGGAGGGAGGGAAGGGATGAAGGAAAGAAGAAAAGGAAGGAGGGAGGGAGGGAAAGGAAAGAAGAGGGAGGGAGGGGGGGAAGGGAATGGAAAGAAGAGGGAGGGAGTGAAGGGAGAGGAGAAAGGAAGAAAGGAAAGGAAGGTGGGAGGAAGGAAGGAAGGGAAGAGGGAGGAAGGAAGGGAAGGGAAAGAAGAGGGAGGGAGAAAGGGAATGGAAAGAAGAGGGAGGGAGGGAAGGGAGGGGAGAAAGGAAGAAAGGAAAGGAAGGCAGGAAGGAAGGGAAGGAAGAGGGAAGGAGGGGATAAAGGAAGGAAGAAAAGGAGGAAGGGAAGGTGGAAGGAAGGAAGGAGGAAGAAGAAGAAGAGGAAGCATTCCTGTTGATGTATAACATATTCAGAAGCATATTGAGAATGATGCCTAATTTTCTAGTTGCGCTGGTTTTCAGATTCAAAAATTTACCCTCAATTTAAGCCAAATAATAATTTTAGCTCCAGATAAAAAGGAATATTTTTTTTTAAAGCTAGTAAACACAGCTCGCTGTTTGGAGATGCAAAACAGCAATCGTGTTTGCTATTGAACATTCTGGTCCCCTTCCAAACCACCTGTTCTAGCTTTATGTTACGGCATGGTTCTCCTTTCATCTGCATCAATTTGCAATCTGCATCCTTCCATTCTTAGCAGCGGTTCACGCCTGCCTTTTGACGGAACTTAAACAATCCAAGAACACTTTGATGGTATTTTTGTATTTTGCCAGGAAAAAAAGAGGGATGCCTTTAGAAGAGTAAAAGATTCCTCCCCACCCCCTTTTTCTGAAATTAATATTGATCTTTCAGTATTCACATTCCATGCCGAGGTTGTATGTATGTATGTATGTATGTATGTATGTATGTATGTATGTATAAAGGAAACCTCGGCATGGAATGTGAATACTGAAAGATCAATATTAATTTCAGAAAAAGGGGGTGGGAAGGAATATATACATATATATATATATATACATACATATATATATACATATATATACATATATATACATATATATACACATATATACACACACATACATACACACACACACACACACACACACACACACACACAAACACATATAAAGGAAGAAACCCAAGAACAAAAGGTGTTTTTTTTTTAGAAGTATATATTGCCAAAAAAAAAAAAAAAGCAAGAAATTGTAATTTTAACGATTACTGTATTTTTGGGGATATAAGACGCACCTTTTTCCCCTCAAAAAAGAGGGTGAAAATCTGGGTGCGTCTTATACACTGAATACAGCATTTTTTGGCCTCCCGAAACCCCGCCCCCTTTGCAAAAATGGCCGTGCATAGCCTTTAGGAGGCTTCCAGAATGCTCCTGGGGGCTGGCGAGGGCAGAAATGAGCGAAAAACAGGTCGTTTTTTCGCTTGTTTTTGCTCTCCCCCAGCCCCCAGAAGCATTCTTCAAGCCTCCTAAATGCTATGCATGCCCCCCCCCTTTTTTAAAAACAAAAAACAGGCCTGTTTTCGCAAAAAAAGGACCGTTTTTGGGAGGTCTGCAGAGTGCAAAAACTTTTTTTTAAATTTGCCTCTTCAAAATCTTGGTGCGTCTTATACCTCGGTGCGTCTTATACTCCAAAAAAAGACGGTAAATGAATGGTCTCTGCTTTTCAAGGCCATCCGTTCCAGTTTTGATATCGTTGTTAAGATCACATTTTAAAAAACAATTCATGCCTGTGAAATTATACAAAGCAGGAAAGCTTCCAATATGTTTCAGCCTGAAGTGACAGTTAGGAAGTTTATTCGGTTAGGGCATTATTCATAAAACCCGAATGCCAAAACATGGGGAAAGATGTAAGCCCTAGATCAGTGTTTCTCAACCTTGGCAACTTGAAGATGTCCGGACTTCAACTCCCAGAATTCCCCAGCCAGCGAATGCTGGCTGGGGAATTCTGGGAGTTGAAGTCCGGACATCTTCAAGTTGCCAAGGTTGAGAAACACTGCCCTAGATTAAAGAGGTGTAACATTGTTTCCTTGACAGGTATTAGATTGTCCTAATGCATTTTTTGTAATCTAAAACATTTCATTTTCTACGAAAAAAATTTGATCACTTTTTCAGAAGATGAGTGGCAAGAATTGCAAAATATCGTTAAGGCAGATGTTACCGACTCGCTGTTCATTAAAGCAGCCACATTTTTTTCAAGCTTTCATACGAGCTTCATCAAAGGTATAAGAGCTAACTCATTTCATTTTCATTTTTTCATTTTAATTTATTTGTATGCCGCCCTTTTCCCTAAGGGGACTCAGGGCGGCTCACAACCCAAAGGGAGGGAAAAACAAACAAACTTACCAGTTGCAGTGATTCACTTAACAACTGTGGCAAGGAAGGTCGCAAAATGGGGGTAAAACTCACTTAACCCACCTAGGCTTCCCCAAGAGCATGAAGCAAACTCCTTGTCCTGACAAAAAACCCTTTTATTAATTGACTGTGAATTCTGCTCATTCACGTCCAGCAAAGTCTTTCAAGGGAGGATTTACAGTCACAGACCTTATCTGGCTTGGAGAGCTGCCAGGCCGATCTCTGCAGAACTTGACAAGGAATCTCAGAGAATCATGAATCAATTAAGTGAACTAACTGTCTCCTGAAAACTCCACTCCCCTTTCTCTCCTCTTTTATTTCCTCTGGGAGGGGCCATTTATTGTTCACCTGTGGCCTTACTCCCAAGTTGAGCCCTGTCCTTTAGCTGTTCCCTTCGTCTGGCAACTCTGCACATGTACACACTGGGAACAGGCTCCTGCTGTTCATCTGCCTCACTGATGTCTGACTCTGAAGGCAGCTGATAACTGGCATAGGGCTCTGGCCCCCTCTCTGCCTCTGACACAGAGCCCTCATCAGAGCCTTCCCCAGACAAGGGCCCAAGAGCCAAGGTGGCGCAGTGGTTAAAAGCAGCACTGCAGGCTACTGCTAGATCAGCAGGTCAGCAGTTCAAATCTCACCGGCTCAGGGTTGACTCAGCCTTCCATCCTTCCGAGGTGGGTAAAATGAGGACCCAGATTGTTGGGGGCAATATGCTGACTCTCTGTAAACCGCTTAGAGAGGCCTGAAAGGCCTATGAAGCGGTATATAAGTCTACTGCTATTGCTATTGCTATTGCAGACTCCAGGACTGGCCCACATTCCTCACCAACTTCCTCACTGTCCGAATCTGCTTTCAGCGCCACTGGCGGGCCACAACACTACTTAACAACAGGGTTCAATTCTGTTTCTGAGTTGCTTTAAAGGGTCAATTCTTGAGGTGAATGCTTTTCATTTTAGTTCACAAAGAAGATTCAAAAAAGGGGCATGGCTAAAATGATTTTTTTGTTTTGTTTTGTTTAAGTCTCTTTAGCACAATTTCTGAACCGTGTTCAAAGTGTGCACAATGGCATTGTGCATTCCTATAAAGATAGTTCTTAAGGGAAGATTTCACACACCAGCTGAAAAGCAGCACAATTTCTTAACTTGGGATTCTGCAAACGCTTGTATTGCCCGAGCTTCAAAACTGTCGACTCGGGAAAAGAGAGATGAAATCATGTTCTCCTGACTGTGAATGTTGGCGATGCCGGATCAGAGAAAGCCTGATCATCTCAACCTCAGCAAGATTTAAAGATTTGATTCGCTCTTTTTCCACTGAAAGGAAGCTCAAAGCAGCTACGAAAAGGCATATTAAAAAAAACAACACTGTAGGGAAGGGGGGGAAAAAAAGAACAAATCAAGTTCGCAAGTAAAGGCATAAATAACACTTCGACTATAAAGAAAGCATTAAAAAAAATATAGCAGGACACCTGCTGAAAGGCTAAATATTTACTGGAATAAGGAAATATTTGTCTACCAGGAGGAAAACAGTGAAGGAGGAGCAAACTTGGGCTCCCTTGGCAGGGAGTTTTAATCTCTGAGAATAGCAACTAAGAGAATAGCTCGGACTTTCCTACCAAATCTCTCAGAGACCCAGCCCTAAGATCTAAAAACTAAGTAGTCTTGAGGGCCACCAAACTCCTTCTAACAATATCCAGGTAGCCCTAGACTTACGACCACAATTGATCGCAGGCCAAGGACTGCCTGTATAAAATTTCTGTTTGCTAAGCGAGACGGTTGCTAAGTGAACTTCGCCCCATTACACAACCTTCCTTGCTGCATGCTGTGTGGCCTGTCGGCCACAGGCCCCTCCAACAGCCAAATCAGAGGAGGAGGAGGAGGAGTGGGAGTTAGGGTCAGCATCAAGACAACCTGAGAGTTCTGAGGGGGAAGAGGGAATAGAGCTGGCAGAGAGACAGAGGCCATCCGTCAGCCCTCAGATGGAGAATCAACAGCCCCCAGATCTGGAGGTGGCTGATGAGGAGGAGGAGCAGCTGGGTCCAGTGCCTGACGCGCAGACGTGCAGGAGGCAGAAGAGAGGAGAGCAGTGGAAATCTATGGGCCGGTCCTTGGGAAGGAAGAGCCACCACTGCAGGAGAAGCCCCACCCTAGCTCTGGGGATAAAAGGCAGGGGCGGAGATGAATAGATGTGACAGAGGAGAGGAGAGCAGTGGAAATCTATGGGCCGGTCCTTGGGATGGAAGAGCCACTGCAGCTAGTGAAGCCCCACCCTCGCTCTGGGGATAAAAGGCAGGGGGCGGAGATGGATGGATGTGGCAGAGGAGAGGAGAGCAGTGGAAATCTATGAGCCGGTCCTTGAGGTGGAAGAGCCACCGCTGCTAACGAAGCTCCACCCTAACTCTGGGGATAAAAGGCAGGGGTCGGAGATGAATAGATGTGGCAGACAACCATTCATCTCCTTGATGGACAGACTTGTTAGCCTGCAGTGAGGGAGACTTTTTGCCGGGGCTCCTGGGACTCCTAATAAAGGAATCATTGCTTCAACTGTTGTGTTTGGGGAGCTGGATCAGAACACCACAGTTGTTAAGCGAACAATGCAGTTGTTAAGTGAATCCGGCTTCCCAATTGACTCCCTTTGTCAGCAGGTTGCAAAAGAGGATCACGTTGCAACCATCATAAATATGAGTCAGTCGCCAAGCAATTTAATTTTGATCACATGGGCGTGGGGATGCTGCAATGGATGTAAGTGTGAAAAACAGTTGTAAGTCCCTTTTTTCAGGGCCACCATAACTTTGAACAGTCATTAAACGAACAAGAGGAATACCTGTGCTTTGTCTGCATTCGCTTTGCTGCAGTGGTGGGTCCTGGATCCCGTTCCAACCGGCGTCCACAGTGCGCACGTGCCTCTTAGCACCTCTGTGAGCCTCCGCGACACTCCAGCTGCTCAGCGAAGCATTCCGCAGGCGCTGTACGCGCCACGCACGTGCGTGGAAGCGCCGAAGACTTAAAAAACCAGTAAGGAGCTCATGCCGGCGGGCAGGACCTCCGGAGCACCATACCAGAACGGTATCCGGTGCTCCGGGCAGGCTCCGGTATGCCCGTACTGGGGCGTACCGCCTGCAATCCACCACTGCTTTGCTGATAACAGAATTCACTTCGTTGGGAACAGAAAGTCGTTTTCATTGGAGGAGGAAGAGAAGGCAAGTTGGACAGCTTTAAAAAGGATGCTCCATTAAGATCATAGAGGATTCTGGGTAGAATTTGAATAATGAAGGATTTGGCTGACAGCTAAATATACTGTAAAACCAAATGTGCAACATGGTCATAAGCGTGAAAAAAACAGTCATAAGTCATTTTTTTCAGTGCCGTTGTAACCGTGAATGGTCATTAAATAAATTGTTGTTAAGTCAAGGACTACATGTACAATATGAATACCTATATTTAGAGGTGTTTTTCAATGGGCCATTGAAAGAGTTGCAATAAGGGAATAACTTCGTTTCATTTTAAGTCTAGCTGTATCGTTTCGGACCTGTTGAAGTTTCAAAAGTTTTTGTTCAAAGCCAGTGTCACCATGGCCAAATCCAATATTGTCAGGAACAAATGAAGTGGACAATTCAAGTCTTAGCTGTATAGATGTACTCCTGGCCATTGCCAAAATAAAATAGGCTCAGGGCCAAAATTAAAAATATGAAAACGTTTATGTTTGTTATTGAGTCTTTCGTCTGCACTTCCGTAACTGTCTGGTTTGGTTCTGCAACCCAACAAGGCAGACACAGACTTCAGAGGATAATTAGAACTGCAGAAATAACAATGGCTGCCAACCTGCCTTCCATCGAGAACCTGCACACTGCACGAGTCAAAAAGAGGGCCGTGAAAATAACTACAGACCCTTCAACATTCTGGACATGAATTACTCCAATTCCTACCCTCAAAACTACGCTACAGAGCACTGCACACCAGAACAACTAAACACAAGGACAGTTTTTTTCTTGAACGCCATCGCTCTGCTAAACAAATAATTTTCTCAACACTGTCAAACTAGTCCTCTAAGTCTGCATTACTATTAATCTTCTTATCTTTCCTATCACCCATCTCCTCCCACTTATGACTGAATGACTGCAATTTTGATGCTTGTATCCTTATGATTTATATTGATTGTTTCCTAATACAATTTGATTGCTTATTTGTACCCTATGACTATCATTGTGTTGTAGCTTATGATTTGTGAGCAATGTATCTTTTCATTTATGTACACTGAGAGTATATGCACCAAAGACCAATTCCTTGTGTTCCTAATAACAATTGGCCAATAAAGAATTCAATTCAATTCCATTTCTATTCTATTCCATATTTTCTTTTATTTTCTATTCTATTCCGTTCCATTCTTTCTATTCTATTCTATTCCATATTTCCTATTCTATTCTATTCCATTCCATATTTTCTATTCTATTACATTTCTATTCCATTCCATTCCATATATTCTATTCTATTTCCATTCCATATTTTCTATTCTATTCTATTCCATTCCATTCCATATTTTCTATTCTATTCTATTCCATTCCATATTTTCTATTCTATTACATTTCTATTCCATTCCATGCCATTCCATATATTCTATTCTATTTCCATTCCATATTTTCTATTCTATTCTATTCTATTCCATTCCATTCCATATATTCTATTCTATTTCCATTCCATATTTTCTATTCTATTTCCATTCCATATTTTCTATTCTATTCTATTCTATTCTATTCCATTCCATATATTCTATTCTATTTCCATTCCATATTTTCTATTCTATTCTATTCCATTCCATATTTTCTATTCTATTACATATTTCTATTCCATTCCATTCCATATATTCTATTCTATTCCATTCCATATTTTCTATTCTATTTCTATTCTATTCCATTCCATATATTCTATTCTATTTCTATTCCATTTCTATTCCATTCCATATTTTCTATTTCTATTTCTATTCTATTCTATTCCATTCCATATATTCTATTCTATTTCTATTCCATTTCTATTCCATTCCATATTTTCTATTCTATTCTCTTCTATTCTAAAAATCTGATTGAAAAACCATCGATTTTTATCCACCCTGGAAGTCAGGGACAAAGCTTACCTGGAAATGGCTCTGATGAAATCCAGGGAAACTGCACATTTGTATCTTGGTCCATTAAACTGATCGTCATGGCCAATCAAGGTTAAGAGTTGCAGTGTTACAAGAGATGTAATCTGAAAGGGGAGAGAAAGGTTATTTGGTTTGGCTTTCAACCATGTTGGCATTACTGCAAAGGTAGCGTGATTGCTTTCCACAGGTTGACCTTCACTTACGGCCACATTGGAGCCCCAAATTTCTGTTGTTAAGTGAGTTTGGCCCCACTTTACGACCTTGCTTGCCACAGTTGTTAAATGAATGACTGCAGTTCTTAAAGTTAGTAACATGGTTGTTGAGTGAATCTGACTTCCCCATTGACTTTGCTTGTCAGAAGGTCGCAAAAGGGGACCCCCAGGACACTGCAACTGTCATAAGTATGGACCAGTTGCTAAGTGGCCAAATGTTGATCACATGACCACGGGGATGCTGCAAAGGTGGTGAAAAAAGTTCATCAGTCACATCTTTCGCAGGGCTGTTGTAAATTTGAACTAAGCATATCGAACGTTATATCTGCAGAACTAAAAAACGTGTAACGGTGATTAAAGATGCAAACTAACAGAGACACCCACGATAAAGAAAGCATACAGTGATTGCATGCACAACTTACACTGTTCATCAACTAAATACCTGCTACAAGAGTGATACATATCATCTTTATAATGTAGAACTGTTTTGTGCATTTATATGCACATGCCTGAGAAACAGAGCTAGCTAGATGATAGATAGATAGATAGATAGATAGATAGATAGATAGATAGATAGATAGATATAGATAGAAAGATAGAAAGATAGAAAGATAGAAAGATAGATAGAAAGATAGAAAGATAGATAGATAGATAGATAGATAGATAGATAGATAGATAGAATAAAGGTAAAGGTTCCCCTTGAACATATGTGCTAGTCGTTCCCGGCTCTAGGGAGCAGTGCTAATCTCCATTTCAAAGCCGAAGAGCCAGCGCTGTCCGAAGACGTCTCCGTGGTCATGTGGCCGGCATGATTAAACACTGAAGGCGCACGGAACGCTGTTCCCTTCCCACCAAAGGTGGTCCCTGTTTTTCTACTTGCATTTTTACATACTTTCAAACTGCTATGTTAGCAGAAGCTGGGACAAGCAACGGGAGCTCACTCTGTTACGCGGCGCTAGGGATTCGAACCGCCGAACTGCCAACCTTTCTGATCGACAAACTCAGCCTCTTAGCCACTGAGCCACCACGTCCTTAGATAGACAAGTAGATACAGATAAATTGTAGATAGGTAGCTGATACATAGAAGATAGATAGATAGATAGATAGATAGATAGATAGATAGATAGATAGATAGATGGAAGATAGATAGAAGATAGATAGACGATGACAATAAATAGATAGATATTAGATAGATGGAAGGAAGATAGATAGTAAATAGATAGATGATGACAATAGATAGATAGATAGATAGATAGATAGATAAATAGATAGATAGATAGATAGATAGATAGATAGATAGATAGATAGATAGATAGATGGAAGATAGACGATGACAATAGATAGATAGATATTAGATAGATGGAAGGAAGATAGATAGTAGATAGATAGATGATGACAATAGATAGATAGATTAGATAGATAGATAGATAGATAGATAGATAGATAGATAGATAGATGGAAGGAAGATAGATAGAAGATAGATAGATGATGATGATAGATAGATAGATAGATAGATAGATAGATAGATAGATAGATAGATAGATAGGTAGGTAGGTAGGTAGGTAGATTAGATAGATTAATAGATAGATATTAGGTAGGTAGATGGAAGGAAGATAGATAGTAGATAGATGATGACAATAGATAGATATTAGATAGATGGAAGGAAGATAGATAGATAGATAGATAAATATTAGGTAGATAGATGGAAGGAAGATAGCAATAGCAATAGCAGTTAGACTTATATACCGCTTCATAGGGCTTTCAGCCCTCTCTAAGCAGTTTACAGAGTCAGCATATCGCCCCCACAGTCTGGGTCCTCATTTCACCCACCTCGGAAGGATGGAAGGCTGAGTCAACCTTGAGCCGGTGAGATTTGAACCGCTGAACTGCAGATAACAGTCAGCTGAAGTGGCCTGCAGTACTGCACCCTAACCACTGCAAGATGGATGGATGGATGGATACACACACACACACACACATTTCTAAAACTAAATAATGTTGGGCTAGTGCTTTAGAAACTGAAAATGGAAATGGATGTCATTCTAAAATGGCTTACAGTGCAGATATTTCATTCCCTGCCTCCCAATTTTTGCAACCCTCTCTAAGTGAAGGGGGGAAATTGCTCTTCGCTTAGAATAAATCCTCATTCAGCCAATGGTGGAAGCATAATGGGCCAATCTGTTATTGCAACTGCTTCTTTAGACCCGAGTGTACCATTATTGGCTAATCATATTTTCCAGACTACGCTTGCAGCTGGCCTCCTTCAGCTCGGAAAGCCACCCATGAAAATAGGTCACATTCCACAGCGGGAATGACACGAGGCTCATCAGAAGCTCAACCCAGTTTGGATGACTTGGGAGTTGGACCCGTCTCAGAAACATGGAGGAGGATGCAGATTTATTTATTTCTTTAAACGTCCTTGCGAATGCAGCCAGCTCTGCCTTAACAGCAACATAATGCCCATCAATTTCCCAGGCTCTCCCTAAAATGTGATAAAATGGAGCAGAAGGTCGGCACTGCAAAATTGCTCCCTCTGTCTTTCTGGCTGTAAATTTAACACGGTGTCAGGCCGGATAATAAATTTCTGATTAATGCTTTAAGTATATAACAAGCTACAGTAGTAGATCGAAAGGTTTCGGGTGCTAAACTGAAGAGAATACAAGGTTGCTGATTATCTTGAGTAAGGTGAATGCTTGGACAACAGATTTGAATTTCTTCATTCTTTTAACTATAAAAACTTGAGCCATTCATCTATGAATGCTAGTGGAATGGTCTTATTTGTTCTTTGCATGTCTGTGAAACCACCTCTCCCGTCAAGCAAAACTGCTAATCGGATTCTTCATTCCAGATGTTTAAGTAACACCTGTGAAATCTAGTTTAAAAACTCATTTAACATCCATTCTGCTAAACTTACTGGACTGATATTTCAACTGCAGGTAGCCCTCAACCGACTACTAAAATTAAGCCCAGAATCTCTGTTGCTAAGTGAGAAATGTGTTAAGTGAGTTTTGCCCCGTTTTACGACTTTTCTTGCCACATCTGTTAAGTTGTTAAATTGGTAACGTGGTTGTTAAGTGAATCTGGTTTCCCCATTGCCTTTGCTTTGTCAGAAGGCCGCAAAAGATGATCATATGACCCTGGAACAAGTGTCTGGATTTTGAGCATGTGACCATGGGAATGCTGCAATGGTCGTATGTGTGAAAAATGGTCATAAGTCACTTTTTTCATTGCTGTTGTAAGTTTGAATGGTCACTAAATGAACTGTTGTAAGTCAAGGACTATCTGCATAGGGTTAAAGTTTGTATGAGAAATTTGGATCAAAGATTTTTGCCTATGGGATATCTCTGGTTGCATTTATAAACTTAGCTAACAGGAGTGGAGAAATAATAGTAAGAGGATAGATAGATAGATAGATAGATAGATAGATAGATAGATAGATAGATAGATAGATAGATAGATAGATAGATAGATAGATAGATAGATAGATAGATAGATAGGATAGATAGACAGACAGACAGACAGACAGATAGATGATAGATAAATAGATGATAGATAAATAGATGATAGATAAATGATAGAGATGATAGATAGAGAGATGATAGATAGATAGAGATGATAGATAGATAGATGATAGATAGATGATATAGATAGATGATAGATAGATATAGATGATAGATAGGTAGGTAGGTAGGTAGGTAGGTAGGTAGGTAGGTAGGTAGGTAGGTAGGTAGGTAGGTAGGTAGGTAGATAGATAGATAGATAGATAGATTGATTGATAGATAGATAGATGATAGATGATAGATAGATGATAGATAGAGATGATAGATAGATAGATGATAGATAGGTAGATGATAGATGATAGATAGATGATAGATGATAGATGATAGATAGATAGATATGATATAGATAGATGATAGATGATAGATAGATAGATGATAGATAGATGATAGATAGATAGATATGATATAGATAGATAGATGATAGATGATAGATAGATGATAGATAGATAGAATAGAAGGTGGGTAGGTAGGTAGATATTCGTTTGTGTGTGTGTGTGTATGTCTGTGTGTGTATTCTGGATCACACTGCAGATAAGTACAGAATAGGTTCTCAAGTTTCAAGAAAGCTACAGTATATGACATTCTCCTGCTCTGTAATCATTTACAGCAAGATTTTGCTTAGAACATTAACTGATCATTCTACCAAATTTTTAGACATACAGTATAGAACTGTAAATATAACACAATCACTGCCACTGCATTATTTTTATTTTTATTTCTTTCTAACTCTTTATTTTGTAAATTACTTTTTTATCCAGAATATATCAATTTAATATTCTGAACTGTCAGCAGACTCGGCCATATGGCCGCCAGTGAATGGTTTTGTTTATTTGTTTGATTTTGTTCTTAGAATAAAAGTTTAAAATTAACCATTTAGTTAAAATTAAATTCTTTTGGCAAAAGCCGCCCGAAATCCACTGCTGCCAATAACTTAGATTCATACAGATGTTAAAAAGCCCTGGGTTGTAGCAAAAAACACTTTGAACCCCAGATGTCATTTCAAAAATGCATTTTAGATACAGCGCACATAACTAGCCAGACAGTATTAAGTTCAATGGGCTTGCACAAATTATGCAAAATTAAAATCTCATCTATGCAGGCTTCAGCAATCAGAAAACCTTGCTGGGTTTGTAGGGGAGTGAAATGAGAGAGAAAGCTACTTCTTTGTAAACTATGAGTATTTTTTTTTTAATTTTTGGTTCTCACAATCACTTTTGAGAGGACTGCAGAGAGTCAATCTGGACTAGTGGTTAAAGCACCAGGCTAGAAACTGGGAGCCTATGAGTTCGAGTCCCGCCTTAGGCATGAAAGCCAGCCGGGTGACTTTGGCCCAATCATCAAGAAAGTCTGAGTTTAGTCCCGCCTTAGGCATGAAAACCAGCTGGGGGATTTGGGGCCAATCATCAGGAGCCTATGGGTTCTAGTCCCGCCTTAGGCATGAAAGCTAACTGGGTGATTTTGGGCCAATCATCAGGAGCCTGTGAGTTCTAGTCCCACCTTAGGCATGAAAGCCAACTGGGTGATTTTGGGCCAATCATCATGAGCCTATGAGTTCTAGTCCCAACTTAGGCATGAAAGCCAGCTGAGTGATTTTGGGCCAATCATCAGGAGTCTGAGAGTTCTAGTCCCGCCTTAGGCATGAAAGCCAGCTGAGTGATTTTGGGCCAATCATCAGGAGCCTGTGAGTTCTAGTCCCACCTTAGGCATGAAAGCCAACTAGGCAACCTTGGGGCCAATCATCAGGAGTCTGAGAGTTCTAGTCCCGCCTTAGGCATGAAAGCCAGCTGAGTGATTTTGGGCCAATCATCAGGAGTCTGTGAGTTCTAGTCCCACCTTAGGCATGAAAGCCAACTAGGCAACCTTGGGGCCAATCATCAGGAGTCTGTGCGTTCTAGTCCCGCTTTAGGCATGAAAGCCAAGTGGGTGATTTTGGGCCAATCATCAGGAGTCTGTGAGTTCTAGTCCCGCCTTAGGCATGAAAGCCAACTGGGTGATTTTGGGCCAATCATCAGGTGCCTATGAGTTCTAGTCCCACCTTAGGCATGAAAGCTAACTGGGTGATTTTGAGCCAATCATCAGGTGCCTATGAGTTCTAGTTCTGCCTTAAGGATGAAAGCCAGCTGGGCCAGCTCCTCCCTCTCAGCCTCACCAATCCCACAGGGTTGTTGTTATGGGGAAAATAGTAGGAAGGAGGAGTATTAGGTAAGTTCATTTCAATTAACCTACAACATCGTCTCTCTTAAACATAATGCCTTTATAAGGGAAAACTGAGAAATATCTATTCAGTCAGTCTCAAATATGCCTTTCCTCCCTTGCCTGCAGTTGGCTTTTCCTGGATACAGGCAGTTCTCGACTTACGATCCCAATTGCTGTTGCGTGAGACACTTGTTAAGTGAATTTAGCTCCCTTTTACAACCTTTCTCACCACTTAGGTTGTTAAGTGAATCGCTGTGATTGATAAGTTAGCCACACGGTTGTTAAGTGGATCTGACTTCCCCATTGATGTTGCTTGACAGGAGGTCGCAAGAGGAGATCACATGGCCCTCCCGGGGCACTGCAACCGTCATAAATATGAGTCAGATGCCAAGCGTCCGAATTTTGATCACATGGCCACAGGGATGCCCCAACGGTCATAAACTTGCAAAACGGTCATGCAGGAGGACATCTTTCCTGCTTGGAGAGGCCAAAGACCAACAGTCTATCCCAGGGGTCAGTAACTCGCGGCTCTGAAGCCACATGTGGCTCGTTCATCCCTCGGCTGCGGCTCCCTGTTGCTCAAACTATGCATCACAAGCACCAATTTCCGACACCTGCTGGCACATGATTCATTGAGCTTTTCAACCCCCCAGTAAGCAACCATCCAAGAAAAGAAACATTTCAGAAGAAAACAGAATGTTTAATTCCACAACATATACTAGTTTAGTGGCCGCTCAGGAGATAGTCAGGCACAGGAAGGGTTTTGTGGCTCCCGGCGTTTTCTGTGGGAAACGGGTCCAAATGGCTCTTTGGGTGTTTAAGGATGCCGACCAGGGATGGGTTCCTGCCAGTTCTAACCCCTTCTATAGAAGAGGTTCCATAAATCTACAGTGCCATTTAGAACCGGTTCCAGCTCCCTCCCCCCCGCCCATCCGCACATCATCAAGATGAAGAGCAAGAGGGGGAATTCTGGGAGTTGAAGTCCACAAGTCTTAAAGCTGTCAAGTTTGAACACCCCTGGGGTTGTTTTTTCTAAAGGGTTAGGGGTGCAAGGGTCTTGTAACTTGACAGCTTTAAGACTTGCACACTTCAATGCCAGAGTTCCTGAGCCAATATGACTGGAGGAGGAATTCTGGGAGTTGAAGTCCACAAGTCTTAAAGTTGTCAAGTTTGAACACCCCTGGGTTTTTTTTTTCCTAAAGGGTTAAGGGTACAAGGGTCTTGTAACTTGACAGCTTTAAGACTTGCGTGCTTCAAATGCCAGAGTTTCTGAGCCAACATTTTGGTTGCTAAGCAAGAGCATGGTTAAGTGAGTTTCACCACATTTTACAAGTTGGCCACTCCCACCCAGTCACATGACTGCCAAGCCACTCCCACCCAGTCACATGGCCGGCAAGCCACTCTCACAAAGCAGGCCATACCCACAGAAGAGGTTCTAAAAATTTTTGAAACCCACCACTGATGCCGACCCCCTGATCTATCCTGACACGCCCTTTGGTGGGTAAAGTTACTCACTTTTCGCACAGGAAGGATTTTGTGGCTCCCGTTTTTTTCTTTTCTGTGGGAAACGGTCCAAGTGGCCCTTTGAGTGTTTAAGGTTGCCGACCCCCTTGTCTATCTGGAGACACCCCCCCCTTTGATGGGTAAAGCTACTTCTTTTTCACATTCAAATTCAGAATACGGTTTCTTCTGGAATTTCCAATTAGACACCAAGCAAACGTCGTGATTCATCTCTAAAGAACTGGTTCGTCAATTTTTGACATTACTAGCATAATTAGTAGGCTACAGCAAATTAGAAATGCTCCTCAATATTAGGCCTTCGTTAACACATTTCAAAACAAAATTACCTTAATGCAAAGCCCACGCTTGATGCATACAGCTTTCGCATTTTCTCTAAGACGTGTGAAAGGCATGTGCTAATTGCTGTCGATTTTAAACGGATTAGGATAATTAAGTGCTGAAAGGGTATTGATCCAATCTTGCTCACTGTCGGCATGGTACGGATGTTTAATTACCAAACGACAATCCATAATCAAAACGATTTGGTTGCCTATTTTTTTTTTAAACAGACGTGTATTTCAAAACGCTATTTCGTGGGAAGCTAAATTCACAAACTTGTGATTGGGAGCTTAAGTTTGAAATACGATGTTTTGAAACTGTAACGTCCAGTGGCTAAACCTGATATTGGTTAATGTTTGTAGAAGAGATTGTTTGCACAAGCTAGTCAATTTGAAAAATTAGCTTAAAAGATCAAGACCAATTGAGCCAAAAATTTTAAAAAGCTATTTAATATCATCGACAGGAGTGGGACAGTAGCGTGTTTCAAACTAAGCTATAAAATGTCATTATCGATTAGTAATTGCGATGTCACTGGTTAATCCTCTCAACCCGAAAGCAAATGTATCCATTAGCTAAATAATATTAGATATAAAATTATTTCAATTAAGCCTTTTCAGTTTTCTCATCCTTACGGGGAATTTGGAAGTTCTATTATAACAACAATAGCATAATACAGGGTGAAAGATTCATAACAGCAGCAATATAATAAAACATACCATGAAAACTCTATTGCTATATTTATAATAACAATAGCATACAAGTAGTCCTTGAATTACAACAACAATAGAGATGAAAATTTCCACTGTTAAGCAAAGCAACTGTAGAGTTTTACCCAATTTTATGACTTCATTGGCATGGTTGTTAAGTGAATTACTGAATACTGAGAACACTTTATACCAATAAGAGCCCTATGCAACTCATCATCATCTTTTAATGAGCCCCTAATCCCTTGTGGGGTGGAGTCTGGGCAGCTGAATGGAGCTAGCAGAGTGTTTAGTGGCCCGATGCCTTTCCTGACGCCATTGCGGAGTTTTATTGAGCAGATATATTCTCATTGTGCCCAGAGAGGAATACCTGCCTTTACCTAGGATCAAACTCACAGCCTCCTGATTGTGAGGCGAGAGCGCCACCTCTAGGCCACCGCACCACTCCACTCCACTCCACTAAGAGCCCTATGCAACTCTCCTGTATTAATTTCATGTGGGTTGTTTCTGCTTAACTGAAATTTGAACTGCCAACTTTCCTCCTCCGTGTATATCAATTCTCAAAGTGCTGGTGGTGGAAACTATGTACTGGGACTGCAACTTTGAGGAATCCAGTAGCTGCAGGTGAAAAAGCAACTAGGGAGATAATAAATTAAGGGATTACGTATTGTACTGTCTAGAATCAGACAGCGCGACAAGGGAGAGAGTTCGGATTATGAAAAAGAGGGATAGCCAATCAACGCACGTCTGTGCGTTTTAATAATTTTTGGACCGTTTCTTACCTATCTGTCAACCTCTCCGGGCCTAGGAAGCGACAGCTGCATAGAGTAACACTTTGTAATCGTGTGAATGAGCAGAGCCAACAACCAACCCTGTTACACAAAGCCCGCAGAAAGGTATGCGGGCAGGCTTTCTTAAAGGCATGCATTTACGCGGAAGGGTTTTGGATGAATAGCAGATACTTCCGAAGTAATTGTCACCTCCTGGATGCAAAGCTTTGGGTTCCACTTGTACTAATCAGCCACAAAATATTAATATCAGATTAACCTCTGCATCTTTTTAAGTACACACACACTCACAGCGTGTGACTTGGAATACTTGGAGTGGGAAGTGTGCCTCTCCAATGAACACCCACTGGCGCTCCGGTTTCTGACACTCCCAATTTCTTCGCACGAAAGAGAGGCATTGATTGCCCTCACAGAAACAGGGTTGGACTCTCGTAGCAAATTAGTGCCTGCAGAATTACAGGAGGAGGAGGAGGAGGAGGAGGAGGAGGAGGAGGAGGAGGAGGAGGAGGAGGAGGAGGAGGAGACGACGGTGAAGAGAAGAAGGAGACAAAGAGAAGAAGAGGAAGAAGAAGAGGAGGAGACAAAGAGAAGAAGAAGAAGAAGAGGAGGAGGAGGAGGAGGAGGAGGAGGAGGAGGAGGAGGAGGAGGAGGAGAAGGAGAAGGGAGGTGGAGGGGATTGGGAAGGAGGAGGGAGAGGAAAAGGAAGAACAAAAAAAGAAGAAAAAGAAGAAAAGGAGGAGGAGGAGGAGATGAAGAGAAGAGGAGACAAAGAGAAGAAGAAGAGGAGGAGGAGGAAGAGGAGGAGGAGGAGGAAGGAAGAAGAGGAGGAGACAAAGAGAAGAAGAAGAAAAGAAGAAGAAGAAGAGGAGGAGGAGGAGGAGGAGGAGACAAAGAGAAGAAGAGGAGGAGAGGAGGAGGAGGAGACAGAAGAGGAGGAGGAGGAGGAGGGAGGTGGAGGGGATTGGGAAGGAGGAGGGGGAGGAAAAGGAAGAACAAAAAAAAGAAGAAAAAGAAGAAAAGGAGGAGGAGGAGGAGATGAAGAGAAGAAGAGGAGACAAAGAGAAGAAGAGGAGGAGGAAGAGGAGGAGGAGAGGGAAGAAGAGGAGGAGACAAAGAGAAGAAGAAAAGAAGAAGAAGAGGAGGAGGAGGAGACAAAGAGAAGAGAAGAAGAGGAGGAGAGGAGAGGAGGAGGAGGAGGAAGAGGAGGAGGAGGAGGAGGAGGAGGAGGAGGAGGAGGAGGAGGAGGAGGAGGAGGAGGAGGAGGAGGAGGAGGAGGAGGAGGAGGGGAATAAAGGAAAAAAAGGCAGTTTTTCACTGGAAAGTGAAGCAATTCAGAAGCGTAGTAGAGCAATGCATGATCAGTCCAGAAAAAAGAAATAACAATGGGCAGTTTGTATAGCCTTGAGTAGTTTTCAAATGAAGCCACAATAAATGCTTGGTAACCTTAAGGAAAAGGATGGGTTCTATATGCATATGATTATATAATTTAATGAAAAGAAGGAGTAGAGGTGACTGCTGTGGCCAGCCAAGCTGGCAGCAGAGTCCGACAGTGAGGAGGTTGGGGAGGAACATGGGCCAGTCCTGGAGGCTGGGGAAAGCTCGGACGAGAGCTCTGCGTTGGAGGCAGAGACGGGGCCGAGGCCGTCTGGCAGTGATCAGGTGCCTACGGAGCTAGACAGCAGTGAGGCAGAGGAACAGCTGGAGCCTGTTCCCAGTGTGCGCATGCGCAGAGCTGCCAGCTAAGAAATCAGGGTTGACTTGGGAGTAAAGTCTCAGGGGGAAGGTGATTAGTCCCTCCCATAGGAAATAAAAGAGCGAAAGGGGAGTGGGCTTTTGCAGAAAACAATTTATTCATTCGGTCGTTAGATTCATTTCAGGAGTGTGAAGATCTGTCTGTGAATCTCAGAGACTCTGTGCCCAGACTTTCCTTGCACAGCACCTCATTTAGGAAATATTTAGATGGCCGCTTTCCAAGATAGATAAGGTCTGTGGTCAGTTTTGGTTTTACAGTTTTCGTTGATTTTGCCTAATAAACCAAGGAATCCTGGTAGAGAAATAAAACGTGCTTTGGTGCAATAGCGTCAGTCACTCAGATTATATCACACAGCCTGACCAATGTTTCAACCACGTGGCTGAGAAGAGCCAAGATGAAGGAGAAGGGGGAGAAAAAAAAGGGGGAACGGGGTGGAAGAGAAAAGTGAACAGATGTTTGCAAGAATGGAATATGATTTGACAAGAGACCCACCATGAATAACAAAAGGAAGAGGAAATCTCGAGAATGAAAAATGAAGCCACAGTGCAGTGAATCCTGGGTTGTGCTAAAGCCACTGAATGGGGGAAGATTTGAGAAAGAGGACAAATTGCTCCATTTGGGCTAGGCTGAGAATTTTCTCAAATCTGGAATTTTAGATCATTACTCTCTTTCCTTTGTGAAGAGGTTGCCCTATCACACTTAACAGAGAATGCATCTTTAGATGATAAAAAAAAAGCTGCTGCATAATTTCACATTCAGTTTCAGCCGCCAGTTTTTTCCCGTCGCTAAAGGAATCTCGTCCCTTCAAATCTAGCACTCAGGAAAAGTTCACCAAACAATGCAGAGATTTCTTGAGAGATTTTTAGGGCAGAAAGGAATAATAAAACCACAGGGTTGGAAGGGACTTTGGAGGTCTTCTAGTCCAGCTCCCTGCTCAAGACAGCAGCCTTATACCATTATACCATTTTGTTGGTCCACAGAAAAATTATTTGCATTTTTTTCTATTGCACTAAATCAGGGGTCCTCAAACTACGGCCCCTGGGATGGATACGTGCAATGAACATTTGTGTTGCTGCAGAGTCTCCCCCTTTGGGGTCTTTTTGTGTGGGTCGGAGGGGGGGAGAAATTCTGGCATGGGGTCTGCTTCAGCCTCCTGGTGAGGGGCTTTGGGCAAAACTGGAGGGAAGCGCGGCTGGTGGCAAAGAGCCGGAGGGCAATATAGCAATAGCAATAGCAGTAGACTTATATACCGCTTCATAGGGCTTTCAGCCCTCTCTAAGCGGTTTACAGAGAGTCAGCATATTGCCCCCAACAATCTGGGTCCTCATTTTACCCACCTCGGAAGGATGGAAGGCTGAGTCAACCCTGAGCCGGTGAGATTTGAACCGCTGAACTGCTGATCTAGCAGTAGCTTGCAGTGCTGCATTTAACCACTGCGCCACCTGCATTTAACCACTGCGCCACTGGGCCTCGTTCCAGTGGGACGGTGTCATGGCCTGGAACTGGCCAGCCAGAGTCACTAACTTATCAACGGTGATTTCACTTCAACAGCAAGGCAAGGAAGGTCGTAAAGTGGGGCAAGACTCACTTAACAAATGTCTCACTTCACCCCAGACATTTGGGGCTCAATTGCGGCCGTTAAGTCGAGGACTACCCGTGTAGGCTACTAATTTAAAACACCTCATCTTAAAATATAATTTAAAATACCTCGTATTAAAATATAATTTAAAATACCTCATATTAATTATATTCCCGTTTTCCCAAAAATTTGACCTCCCCAGATAATAAGCTCAATTGGGCTTTTGAGTACATGCCCTCTGTTGTGGCCCAACAGGAGACGTTGGAGCTGCCACCAGACTCCAACAGCGAGGGGCCCTATGAGTCGGCTCTGGAGGAAGTGGAGGACCCTGGACAGGGTTCTGACTCCGAGCAGGGCGCAGAGAAACTGGTTGGCCACCAGGTGGTGCCTGAGCCTTGGACCAGTGGGGAAGAGACAAGGGAGAGTGATCCAGAAGCCAGCAGTGAGTTGTTCCTGGATGCACGCCATCGAAGAGCTACTCAGCGTTCAGGAACAATTATGCAATTACAGGAGGTAATTGCGTTCAACTGATGGTCGTTAGGCTCCTCTCCAGACTATAAAAAAGACTGCTTGTGACACGCCCCTCTTGCAGAAGTCAACACAGGATTGAATGTTGGAGGACAGTACTGGGAGCTTGGCAGGCTGGATTGCTGCCAAGCCTTATCTATGTTTATTGCTGCCTAAGTTTGTCTGAGTTGCTGCCAAGGTCCTTATCTGTTTGTTTTGCTTGGCTTTCAGCCACTGAGGTTTTGGTGTCTTGTTATTAAAGTACATTCCAGTTAAGCTTGTCTCAGCATTTGTTACTGGACGGAGGAGGGAGTCAGAACCAATACCCTATATATTAAAATACCCTCCCTATGGCAAACCCCATGTTCATTATAACATATCAGTGATCCATAGCCCCAAAGTAGACTCCTACCCAGCTTCTACAAGTTAAAAGTTTTCAATGAGATGCTGAGCCTGCAGAAAGTAACTTGCTTTAACTACATAAATCTCGCGCACCACATTCTGTGGATGAAGTAAAATGGGCCATTGTGGCTAAAAGAATATTTGTCTTCAACGAATTATGACTGTAATAAACCAAATCCTCCAGGAATGCAGCCTTGAAATTCTTATCTGGGTTCCATTTTCCTCTTTCTGGCTTACATCACATTTTTTTAAAAAAAAATGCTACTTTGATTTTGCACTTCCTGATGTGTCTACACGCTTTATTTCCCCCCCCCCTTGAAACGCCAACAAAATTCACGCAGAGTATATACTTATGAATATTCACTAAAGCTTTGGTCTAGCACTTTCCTACAGGTCTGGCATCCAGCTGTGCTTATATATATTTTTATATACTTGCTGACTATAAAATATCTGAAAGGAATCAAATTTAAATCGTGAAGCTTCAGTAAAAGATTTCCCGATAGCAATTTTGCAGACACCTGTAAATATTGTTAAGCGCAAAATGAGCTGAAAATATTTTACTTTTAATTTGGATGCCGGAGTTTAAAAGGGACGATACGTGAGCAAAAAGCTTGTGTTGAAAACGGCTGTTTGCTATAACTTTTTCATCACAATTAGACCATTATTAAGTACAAAACGGGTTTAATTGGGGTTGATTTTAGCCCAGGGTTAGAATGTGGGCTTTTCTTGCCAAGAAGCTATATGAGTGCATTGATGAAGTCACACCTGACTTTCTCAAAGAAGACTTCCCATTTTTAATCTTTTTCTCCAAAAATAGAGATTCGTTTATCCCATTCCATCTTTGTATTTTATGCAAGCCATAATAAGGCTTTTTTAAATGGCCACTTTGTCAGAAGGTAAGGTTAGATACAGGCAGGAAAAAAAACCCAGAATTATCGCTATATAACTAAGCTCCAGAATCACCTTCAGATTTTCCAGTCTGCCAAAATTGGGCTATCAATTTTCATATTCATATATCTATCCATATACTCCAAGGAAGCCAATTGTAAAATGCTACAAATTGGTGCAATAGCAAAGCACAGCAAGATCTCAAGTATTTTCAATAAATGGCTTCAAATATCAGTATCAAATATACTAATTTTGAATCAGCACATTTTTTTTTAATGGAGTCACTAGGAAAGAAACTTAAAATACATACTGAGGTTCCAAAGTAATCATCAGTTGACAAGATGATAAGTTTTCTTTGCATTACTTTCAAAGCCCATCCACAGCATGTTTTCAAGAAGGCAAAAAAACTCCGATTAAGTTTTTGAATGTTTTAAATCTTAACTCTTTGAAGAACAAATTGTCGTAGCAAGTATTTTAATTGTTACACGGGTACACGTGTGAAATTAAAAGGGTAATTTAAAAACAAACAAACACGGGTTAAACATTAAGCCGCATCCCTTCAAGTTAGGCAAAATAAGCTAAAATATATGTTAAAAAAAAATATATGCGCAGGTAGTCCTCGACTTACAACAGTTCATTTAGTGACCATTCAAAGTTACAACAACACTGTAAAAAGGTTACAATTTTTGCAGCATCCCCATGCTTCCCGTGATCCAAATTCAGATGCTGGGCAGCGGGTTCACACTTATGACCATTGCTGTGGGCCAAGGTCAGGTGATTTCCTTTTGCGACCTAAACATGGAGTCAGGTCCAATGGTGCAATCTCATGGGGGGGGCGCGCAAGGGAAGATGACGATTCAAAGGGAAAGTGTGATGTCAGTAGTGACGTGCGGTGAGGTTTATGGCTGGTGAGGCAACAATTTTTTTAGACTTGTGGACTTCGACTCCCAGAATTCCACAGCCAGGCATGCTCAGTTCCAATTTAAAGCGACAGCATTTGTTTTTCTCCTTTGCTAAATAAGTTTCCTTCTTTCTTTTTCTTCTCCCTTCCCCTCCTTCCTCCCTCTCTCCCCCCTCTCTCAAACACACACACACACACACACACACACACACACACACACACAAAGTTGCACCAGGAGGATGAAGTTTGAATTCCTCCCCCTCCCTCCGACCCACATGTACCTTTTCCAGCTGTTTCAGAAAGGATTTCAACTCTGCTCTTGCCTGCCATTCATGAAAAGAAAAGAAATGTAAAAGGAAAAAGGCAAGAGCTGAGGTCAGGCTGAGCTAGTTGCTGCCAGAGTTACCGTGGATGACTCTGCTTACGTCAGGAATTTTTCGGCTTTTAACCCTTGCTTAACTCTGTGCGAATGATCATAAAAAGTCAGACTAGATGAGGCACGTCGTTCTCCAGCTGCCTCCTGTAGAGGGCGCTTTTTTTAGAGGCTTTTTTAAACAGTTAAGCACTAAGCAGAGTCATCCACTGTGACTCTGGCAGCAACTAGCTCAGCCTTTTTCCTTTTACATTTTTCTTTTCTTTTCATGAAGTGGTGAGGCTCTGCCTCCCTTGACTGCACGTCCCTGGATGTCAGAGAAAGTTCACTCTCATTGGATGGAATTCCTTAGCTGAAAAGACCTGCTATAGCCTCTCCCACCAGACCTGATTGGAGGTTCCCTTATCATTTGCCAACGCTTTGCATTGGATGAATATATAAATGAATGCATTACACTTTTTAAAAAAAATATGAACAAATTACGATATAATCCTTGACTTACAACAGTTCTTTCAGTGACAAATTCAAAGTTACAATGGCACTGAAAGGGGAGACCTACGATCATTTTGGAGGCAGCATTCCCCTGGTTCAGACGATCAAAATCCAGACGCTTGGCAACTGGCTCATATTTATGACGGTTGCAATGTCCATGGGTCACGGGGACCCCTTTTGCGATGTTTTGACAAGCCAAGTCAAGGGGGAATCCAGGTTCACTTAACAACCATGTTACTAGTTTTAACAGCGGCAGGGATTCACTTAATATCTGTGGCAGAAAAGGTTGTGAAATGAGGCATTTAAACGTCTCGCTTAGCAACAGAAATTTTGGGCTCACCTGGGGTCATAAGTCAATAACAAACTCTACTAACTTTTAAAGCACAACCCTTATCAAAAATCATCCTCTGTAAGACAGCTTATCTCCTTAAAGACAAATTAATTTGTGTCTCTCAGTAAAGTGCTTATTTTGGAATAAAAGTCTAACAACTTAGCCCAGGGGTAGTCAACCTTTTTATACCTACCGCCCACTTTTGTATCTCTGTTAGTAGTAACATTTTCTAACTGCCCACCAGTTCCACAGTAACGGTGGTTTTATGAAAACCTAATGAAAATGTTTTTAAATAATGCTATGAATTTTTTTAAAAAGTCAATTAAATTTTAAAAAAGGAAAGTCCTTCAGTATCAGACAAAACCCCTACCACCCACCATGAAAGCTGGAATGTCCACTAGTGGGCGGTAGGGACCAGGTTGACTACCACTGACTTAGCCAGATCATGTTCTTTTCACCTTTACCAACATAAACAACCAGTAAGAATTTTATTGAATACTAGTCAATAACCCGGTGTTGTCCGAGTATTTATTTATAGGGGCAAAATGTCCGGACCAAACGTAATTTCTAATGTTGGATTTTCCCCCTTACCAGAGGGCGCCCCCTTGTGGAGTACTGTGAAGCCGTTACCATGACAACGCCACTGCACTGTACAGTGGAAGCTATTTGAAGGCACAACAGGCTGTATCTTAACAGAACACTCACCCCGAAGGGTGTTAGAGGTGTCTTACCATGCCAGTTACCATGGCAACTCCACTGCTGTACAGAAGAAGCTGTTTTACAGTAGTACAGTAGAAGCCATTTTAAGGCACAACAGGCTGTATCTTAACAGAACACACACCCTGAGGGGTTTTAGGGGTGTCTTACTCCCACAGTATTTGTTTCCAAAGAGTAAGTCATCTGTGTACCAAGTTTAGTTGAAATTGCTCACGGCGTTCCAGAGTTATGCTGGAACACACACACACACACACACACACACACACACACACACAGAGCCATTTTATATGTACATTTAATTACAAATAGCTGGTTTGGTGACCGCTTTGAACAACACAATCGTTCAATGATGAGTGTGATTAAAAAATAACTTTACAACTTTAATGACCTTCAAATTTATGACCTCAGATCTGTAAAGCAAAGGGAAGCTGAAGAAATATCTATAAGCACAGTTACTGTTTCACTTAGGGATTGCTTCATTTAATGAATGAATTGCCTGTCCCAACTGTGGTCACTAAACAAGGACTACCTGTAACCAATGAGAGATTATAGCATTATATTTTACTGATCCTGTGCTGTAATTTGGCTTAGAATGGGCACTTATGATTATATGGCATTTTTATTCGCTTATTGTTTTTGTTTTCACTTCTTTTTTGGATTGGTGATAAAAGTCATTCCCATTTATGTGGGAGAGGGGGAAACCAATTATTTTTAAAAACAATATTCACAGGGCCTTAAGCAATACCTGATTTCCCAATGTCATGTAATATGACGACCGGCCACACGCGGCCAAATGTATTTTAAAAAGAAATCAGAGTGAGGTTGATTAATCACGGAATATAATTACCGAATCAAAGCGAGTCTTAATGTGGAACACAGGAAATAAGGATCAAGGTTAATACCTATTCTGAAGAGAATTTACATAAATTAGCCTCCGCCAACGAACTGTGAAACTCATTTTACCAATTTGTGCTACAGGAGATCACAGAAACCTGAGATTAAAAATATATACTTTAGCTCTACGCTTTCCGCACATATTTATAGCATGTTACGTTCGCCTTGAATCAAAAGCATTTATGTTTTCCAAACGCCGACTATTAATTTTTGCCTGGTCTTTCCAATTTTCTTTACAATATTTGCCCAGACAACCTCCTGCAGCTGATTTTTCTTTTAAAACAAAAAAAGGGGGAAAAAAGCTATTAAACACAGCTGGGGAAAACGAAGCCGTGTTCATTTTTAGTTGTTTTTCTTTTTTTTCCTCCATTGTTTTAACTACTCTTTCAACTGACTGGGAACAGGCCTCCGAGGTTTATTACGGAGCCGGTGAGTTTTTTATTTATCAGACGCCTGGCTTTTCAAAATAAGAGATGGCAACGTATATATATATATAATGATGCTAAACTAACATCATCATCAACTCCGAACCCCGTAATAATCAACACTCAAGGCTGGGAGTACACATTGTTCAAAATGCATGAGATCAGAACAGAGCAGGTGCTAAGCTGGCAGGTGGCAGGAGATACAAAACGGCATGTATTTAGCAGCTATAAAAAGAACTTCATTCAAGAGCTTTATTAAGACACAATCTCCACTCCGGACCTTCGTTCGAAACGGGGCGGCAGAGAGAAACCAAAGACCCGAGAACTGTCTTCAGCTCAACATTAGGTTTAGTGTCCCGTCCCCTTGTTCTAAACCAGGGGTGTCGGACACGATTTCATAGAGGGCCGCCTCGTGGGGAGAGGGCGTAACCAACTGGGTGGGCGTGGCCAGTTTGACGGCACTCCTCAAACTGCCGGCAGGTTTCCTCTTCGCATTGGGTAGACCAGGATGGCTCAGCGTGCCGGATCCAACCACATTGCAGGGTGGATCTGGCCCGCGGGCCTTGAGTTTGGCACCCCCGTTCTAAACAGAAGACATCCTGGTTAGCAAAACCTGGTGTCAACTCCCAAAGCATCCCTGGCCTGCTCTCGAGTTGCCATAGCAAAGGGGGATGGGAAAACGAACTTGGAAGGCAGCACGTCAGTCAAAAACAAAAGCACATTCCAGCCATATCTCTGTCAAGGTAATCTCCCAGGGTTATCCACAGTAGCCAGAGGGGAGTGATCGCTACAACCCCTGAAATTGCTTTGTTGGAGAATGTGACTGATTACACACCTGGGGGGGGGGCGGGAAACAGGGTCCGAACTGGGCCGTAAATTACGTGGGGTCAGAGCTGGCTTCACTTGACGCTCCTAATAAATAACTGGATTTCTTTTGAAGCTTGGCTCTAGGCTCATGATTTAATTAGGGCATCGGACACCTAGGTTGCAAAAAACTAAGGGCAGAATCCTACATCTGTGGTTAATGTTACCTGTCAATAAGCTGTCGTAAACAAGTAGCCCTCAAATTACAAAAGCTTATTTAGTGATTCTTCGAAGTTATAACAGCACTGAAAAAAAGTGCCAAGTGCCAAAATGTCTCAAGCCAAATGTTTCATTTCAGGAGGGTTGCTTTGCTTACGGAAATTATGCCATACAACCATCGTTCTTAATTAAATAAACTTGTTTTCTTTTTTTAAAAAAAATAACCAACAACTTTGGATTTAAACCCCAGGCTTCACTGTCTGACATTCTGATCCGGCTAGCAAAGAATCTGAAATATACTTGGATCTGAACATCTTGAGTCAGAGGTACAGAAGAACACAACCCTACTACTAAAATTGTGAGACAACAATTTTACTTAATCAATCAATCAATCAATCATTCAGTCAACCAATCAAGCAATATGCCACCCAATCCCAATGATTCTGGATACTTTCCACTTGCATTTGACTTTAGTTCCTATAAATCCTAGTATGAATTATTAAAAATAACTTTCAAAGCAAAATCATAACTGTCTTTGTCGTGTTTGAATCACTGCAGAATAACAGAATATCAAACTTGGAAGGGACCTTGGAGGTCTTCTAGCCCAACCCCTTGCTCAGGCATTACCATTTCAGTCTAATCTCTTCTTAAAAACTTCCAGAATTGGAGCATTCACAACTTCTGGAGGCAAGTTGTTCCACTGATTAATTGTTTTAACTGTCAGGAAATTTCCCCTTAGTTCTAGGTTGCTACTCTTCCTGATTAATTTCCAGCTATTGCTTCTTCTTCTGCCTTCAGGTGCCTTGGAGAATAGTTTGACTCCCTCTTCTTTGTGGCAGCCCCTGAGATATTGGAAGACTGCTATCATGTCTCCCCTAGTCCTCCTTTTCATTAAACTAGACATACCCAGTTCCTGCAACCGTCCTTCATGTTTTATCCACCAGTCCCCTAATCATCTTTGTTGCTCTTCTCTGCACTCTTTCTAGAGCCTCAACATCTTTTTAATATCATGGTGACCAAAACTGGATGCACTATCCAAATGTGGTTTTACTAAGACATTATAGAGCAGTACTAACACTTCATGTAATCTTGATTTTATTAAAGTTGTAATTCCATAAATGTGGAGAACACTGTCAAGGTTTTTTTATCTTCAGGTTGAGCTGCAAGGACTAGATGTAAGGGGAAAAAACTAACTCTACATAGAAAATAATTTTCCGACATGGAAGCTATCGTAATTTCCAATGGACTCAATACTAAACATACAATGTTGACTTATCCTCAAAATTGGGTTTTTTCCCCTTTTCCCTTTCATAACAATCCAGAAACTGCTCTAAAGTCAGTGAATGCATATTTAACTTGAAATTCATGAAGATAAAAACTTTGCCTATTTGTATTTGTTAGTTAATAATTCAAGGAAATGAACTCAAAATGTCCAAAGCAAAAACATGAAGGCATTAAATTCCCAGATATGGCTACATCACGGATTGAAATTTCAAACCTTGAAGTCACTAAAACTAAATCTGGTCTATATTTCCCCCTTAGTTCTTTAAGTCAACAACCCACCAAACTTAGATAACATTTTAAATCACTTACAAAACTAAAAATAAATAAATAAATAAATAGTGTAGTCTGAATCATAGACACAGAACCTATAATAAATATTCTGGAAAAAGAGGTATTTAAAGAGTAAGATGAATCAGTTGAGAAGCTGAAATAGCATGACCTTTAAGAAATGTTAATTAAAGAAGATACATCTTATTGTGTAAGAACCACAGGGAAAATATAACAAAAGTTTGGCCTTTTAAAATTATGATTATACAGGTGAACACTTAAGAGAAACTCAGGGGTATGAGAAAGTCAACTTTTGCCATAAATTATTAAAGCTTTAGTCTCCTTAGTCACCAGGTTATAATATATGTGGTCATAATTATTTAAATGGGATTTAAGTGGCCATAATACATGTAATCATGTGGTTTCCAATTAATCAAAAACCATTAATTTCATTACTTCCCAAACTGCCAGACATCAAAATTTCATTTTTGAAGGTCAGGTCTATCTGTCTCCATTAATGGAGCTACATTGTGCCTTTCCCCAAGGACAAGGGGCAGGAAGAGAGGAAGTGCAATGTTTTAAGGGTTCTGAATTTATGCTGTACTATATACCCCTCTGCAAAGGGACCTGGTGGCTCAGTGGCTAACACGCTGAGCTTGTGAATCAGAAAGGTCGCCAGTTCGGTGGTTCGAATCCCTAGCGCCGCATAACGGTGCCAGGGATTCGAACTGTTACTTGTCCCAGCTTCTGCCAAGCTAGCAGTTGGAAAGCACGTAAAAATGCAACTAGAAAAAATAGGAACCACTTTTGGTGGGAAGGCAACAGCGTTCCGTGTGCCTTCGACGTTTAATCATGCCACATGCCACATGACCACGGAGACGCCTTCGGACAGTGCTGGCTCTTCAGCTTTGAAACGGAGATGAGCACCGCCCCCTAGAGTTGGGAACGATTAGCACATATGCGTGATGGGAACCTTTACCTTTACTTTATACCTCTTTGCAATCAAGTTTGGTTCTAAACTGAGGAGTTATTCGGCCACTGTGTAATGTTGCTTATAAAATTATTCACATAACAAGACAAACACTTATAATGTGGTGGTTACTCCAGGTTCCACAATATAACTATTCTAAGAAACTTCAGCAGTTGATGGCAGTACTCTTCTACCACAACAAAACTAGACACTTTGTTAATTTGTTTGGAGAATATTCTTGGGAGTTTACTAGAGATGCCACTGACGAAAAGGATAGAAGATGGAGGCGTTTTGAACTAGCAACAGCTGCAATTCTACCGTGACCCGTCAAAACCGCGGTCGACAAAACCGCGCTCGACGAAAGCGCGTACCTGACGTCATCAGCAGCGCGACGAAAAAAATTAAAAAATAAATAAAATTAAAATTAAAATTAAATTAAAGCAAGCCGAATCACATAAAGGTAAGGGTTAGGTTTAGGGTTAGGGTTAGGTTAAGGGTTAGGGTTAGGTTTAGGGTTACATTAAGCGTTAGGATTAGGTTTAGCGTTAGGTTAAGGGTTACCGTTAGGTTTAGGGTTAGGTTAAGGGTTAGGTTTAGGGTTAGGTTAAGGGTTAGGTTTAGGGTTAGGTTTGGGGGGGCTAGGGTAAGGTTTTCGCTTTAATTTTAAATTTACCGCTCACAGCGCGATGTTTTCGTCGCGCTGTGATGACATCACGTACGCGCTTTTATCGAGCGCGCAATTGTCTACCGCCGTTTTGTGGTGGAACCCAATTCTACACAGCAAAACAAGTGAAAAATGTTGTGCGTCTGCTTACTCTCTTATAATCCCTTTCTCTCGAAGGAGTGGAAATACAAACATAATTTTCCTTCTAGCTGATTGTGCCATCCCTGAAATCAGCATTTCAAAGGGCAAGGAAGTGAGGGGGTGGGGGGGAAAGGGCTATAAGATTTGTCCTTTTTCCTGGCTTCATCATGAATGGAGTGCCAGAACATTTTTCTGCCTCTGGAGATCATTTAAATGTTTGGGGGGGGTCATATCCTTCGGATGCTTTCAGTACATTCAAGGGCAATTTCTTAATAAACATTTCCAAGATTTATTACTGTCCCGGCGTCTCCCCTGATATCCATCCTGCAAATTAAGCATCAGCGCACAGATTAAAAGTCACAGGAATTAATCCTGTAATCTGAAGATTAAAAATGAAAAGGGAGCATTATTAATTTCATGTTGATGTTTTAGGAATAAGACCAGGGATTAAGAGGATCTTTCTTCAAATATGTAAAGCTGTCAAGTAAGGGAGGTAAACAGCTAAAGCAAAATGGCATATTTACATTCTAAAGGGCCCAGGACAGTGAGGAGGTTGGGGAGGAACATGGGCCAGTCCTGGAGTCTGGGGAAGGCTCTGATGAGGGGTCTGTGTCGGAGGCAGAGAGGGGGACAGGGCCCATTTGACAGTTATCAGCTGCCTTCAGAATCAGACATCAGTGAGGCAGACAAACAGCTGGAGCCTGTTCCCAGTGTGCGCATGCGCAGAGTTGCCAGATGAAGGGAACAGCTAAAGAACAGGGGTCGACTTGGGAGTGAGGCCACAGGTGGACGATGAATGGCCCAGTGGTGGGTTTCCTATTTTTTTTAACTACCGGTTTGCTTGTGTGCACGTGACACTTCTGTGCACGCGCAGAAGCACCCGGGCAAGTGGGCGGAGCCTCCCGCCACCAACTACTATTGTTCGCCCAATCCGAGTCGAACCAGGAGCAACCCACCTCTGCAATGGCCCCTCCCAGAGGAAATAAACGCAACTGATAACTGATAACTGATAAAAGAGGAGCGAAAGGGGAGTGGAGTTTGCAGGAGACAAATTAGTTCGCTTCATTGGTTCGTGACTCTCCGAGGCTCCTTGCCAAGTTCTGCAGATTTCGGCCTGGCAGCTGTCCAAGCCAGATGAGGTCTGTGGCTGTAAATCCTCCCTTGAAAGACTTTGCTGGATAGGAATGAGCAAAATTCACAGTCAATTAATACAAGGGTTTTTTGTCAGGACAAGGGGTTTGCTTCATGCTCTCGGGAAGCCTCAGTCAGAACAGCTTGATCATTAAGCGAGAAACTTTCTCAAGCTTCCACACTTACGGAGTTTAAGGGGAGCTGACATTAGAAAGCCCTTCTTCTCACAGACTTTTCAAAGGTAGTTAAAATGAGATAGAGAATGTTGCAGTTATGTTCGTTTATGGTGTCTTCTTTTTACTTTCTTTTTGCTTTCAGGTTTTGCTAGTTTTATTGTTAAGGCTACATGGCCTTTTAATTTTATGATTTAGTTCATTGCTGTTTTAAATCCTACAGATTTCAATTTTCCACATCTCAGGTAAGAGGGAGAATTGCAGAACTACAGTGGAATGTAAATAAATAAAATCTATGAGCCATCAGGTTTTTCTTTTAGATATCCCATTCCTTCATGCTTTTCGATATAGAAAGCTTCCTTCCTTCCTCTCTTCCCCCATTTCATTCCGTCCCCGTTTCCTTCCTTCCTTCTGTCCCCCCTTCTCAGTTTCCTCCCTCCCTCCCTTCATTCCTTCCCTTCCTATTTTATTTGACTTCCAGAGTTGCCCAACTCAACCAAGTGGCTCAAGGAATTCAAGGAATAAGATTTCATTTCATTTTAGAAATCTAACATTTATGTTTCATTTTATTTAGATTTTTTTTTAAAGTGCCAGCTGACTGCAAAATAAAATAAGCACCCAAATCCCTAAAGTGCAGTTTAGGAAAACCCTCTTCCTCCACAACTGGCATTTTAATGACTTTTTTTCTCTCGCAGCTTGTTTTGTACAGAACAGCTATTAAGAAAAGTTTTTCACCATTACCACTTAATAAATCTGTGCGCTACTCACAGATAAAGCAGATGTGCTATTATGGTTTTTGTTCTTGTCTACATGCCAATTATTTATCTTCAAACAATAGGAGCTTGTGTACAACTAAATTCTGTTAAAATGGGGAAGAAGAAACAAGTTTCAGCTGGATTTGCTTCGTATAAAAATATAGGCAGGTCTCCTTGGGAATATCATTATGCTCAACTCTCTTATCAAAAGTACACTATATTGCCAAAAGTATTCGCTCACCCATCCAAATAATCAAAATCAGGTGTTGCGATCACTTCCAGGGCCACAGGTGCATAAAATCAAGTACCTAGGAATGCAGACTGTTTTGACAAACATTGGTGAAAGGATGGGTCGCTCTCGTGAGCTCAGTGAATTCCAGCGTGGAACTGTGATAGGATGCCACCTGTGCAACAAATCCAGTCATGACATTTCCTCGCTCCTAAATATTCCACAATCCACTGTCAGCTGTATTATAAGAACGTGGAAGTGTTTGGGAACGACAGCAGCTCAGCCACGAAGTGGTAGGCCACGTAAACTCGTCCAACCTCAGTGTGTGACCTCGCCAATGCGCTTCTGGAAGAATGGTCACAAATCCCCATAAACACACTCCTGAACCTTGTGGACAGCCTTCCCCGAAGAGTTGAAGCTGTTAGAGCTGCAAAGGGTGGACCGACGTCATATTGAACCCTATGGATTAGGAATGGGAGGTCACTTACAGTAAGTTCATATGCGAGGAAAGGCAGGTGAGCGAATCCTTTTGGCAATATAGTGTAGATGAACAGCTAGATGATTAAAGATCTCAAAAAAAAAAAGAGAGGAACACAGAAAACTAACTAGAGTAAAACTTGGTGAAATGACGTTTATAAATAATTTAATAACTAAATGATGCAAATGGGAAAAGATATAGAAGCTTGTCTAATTAAAAGTAAATGTTTCAAAAGTTTTATCAAAAATTATAAAAAATTGTCATGCTGATGTGTTCTCATTACTAGTCCTTTCCTCATTACTGAGTGCTATCCACCTCTCTTTGAGCTGGCACAAACAGTGGCACCATAAAACTCCTGTGCCCATTGCTAATTCCTCCGCTGTGCCCTGTTTTACTCTAAGTGGAGGCAACTGGGCAACTTAATGGAGCTAGCAGAATGTTTAATGGCCGGATGCTCTTCCTGTTGCCATTGCGGAGTTTTGTTCAGCAGATATATTCTCATCGTGCCCAGAGAGAGAGAAATAACTGCCTCTACCTAGGACTGAACTCACAGCCTCCTGATTGTGAGGTGAGAGCTCCACCTCTAGGCCACCACACCACTCACTTAGCAACTGCAAGTGATTCTAGCAAAATGGCTGCTAAGTGAACAATGGGACTAAGAAACAGGGACGTTGCCCAGACTACAGGTTACTGCTGTCTCATTTACCATATTTTTCGGAGTATAAGATGCACCAAGATTTTGAAGAGGTAAATTTAAAAAAAAAAGTTTTTGCACTCTGCAGACATCCCAAAAATGGTGTTTTTTGTTAAAAAAAAAAAAAAGCATGAATAGCCCTTAGGAAGCTTGTAGAGTGTTAGCAATAGCAATAGCAGTTAGACTTATATACCGCTTCATAAGGCTTTCAGCCCTCTCTAAGCGGTTTACAGGGTCAGCATATCGCCCCCAACAACAATCCGGGTCTCATTTTACCCATCTCGGAAGGATGGAAGGCTGAGTCAAACCTGAGCCAGTGAGATTTGAACAGCCGAACTGCAGAACTGCAGTCAGCTGAAGTAGCCTGCAGTGCTGCATTTAACCACTGTGCCACCTTGGCTCAGTGTTCCCCGGGGGGGGGGGGCAAAAAGAGCAAAAATTGGCCCATTTTTTGCTCATTTCTGCCCTCCCCAGCCTCCAGGAACACTCTGGAAACCTCCTTAGGGCTATGCACGGACATTTTTGCAAAGGGGCCAGGGTTTCGGGGGGGGGGGGGCAAAAATGCTGTATTCAGTGTATAAGACACACCCAGATTTTCACCCTCTTTTTTGAGGGAAAAAGGTGCGTCTTATACTCCAAAAAATAGGGTAGGTATAGTTCTCTCAAGCAATGGGGCTTTTTTCCAAAAGGGAACTGGACTTCCTTGGTTTTTCCTCGAAGGGGTTTCGCTTCTCATCCGAGGAGCTTCTTCAGTTCTGATCGAATGGTGGGGAATGGAATGGGATTATATTCCTTGAAGTCACCTGGCCGTTAGCCCCCTGGTCCAGGTGATCCTGAGAGCGCGGATAAATCTCCAACGGGCCTCAACGACGCTCAAACAAGAGAGCCAATGTGATAAACAGAAAAATGCAAAGTTCTTTTGCCCGCTTGATTCTCCTTGGACTGATGCAGGGGTGGGTTTCAACCGGTTCGCAGCGGTCCCTGCGAACCGGTTGGTTGCCGAACCCGGAAGTAAGTAACTTCCGGGAACGGCGAAGGGCGCGCCCGCCCGCGGTCCTTACCCGGTATTGACGAGTTCTGCGCTTCCACGCCTGCGCAGGACGCATACAGCGCCTGCGCGATCGTCCAGGAGCAGCTGGAGCGTCGTGCAGACGCTAGTACGCATGCGTGCACCGCGTGCGTGCATGAGGACGCCGCCGGCCCCGTTCCAACCGAACCGGTTGGAACGGGGCGAGAAACCCACCCCTGGACTGATGCTTCTCTGTACCTGTACTCCACGCAAAACGTAAAAGCATTAATAATACTTTCGCGATCATTGTCAACGCATGTCTTGCATGTTTTTCAGAAAATACATTTTAACGTGCGTTTATAACCGTGCCAAGTTAAACCCGAGGCATTTCGCCGCACAATGAAAGCGACTGTATCTGTAAAAGAATTCTAAAATTAAGAACCACAGCTGCGTTGTCTTCGAGGGCTACCCATTCTTCTTAACAATGCCTGCTTAAGCATCCAGGCTTACCATTTGCATTTCCAAAAATACAGCCGCAACGCCACGGTTCGCTTATTAAATCTCATCCACCTCCACAATCGTATGAAATACATATTATTTCAACAGCAAAGCAGGGATGGGTCAACTGATTGTTCTGTTCAAAGAGGAGAATATATCTTTATTTGGAGATCACTTCTGGATTTTGTGCTTGGGATGGGGGTGGGGGGGGAATGAAACTTCGACTTTGGTTTTATTGATTAGATTTGTTGTCATAAAAATAGCTAGTTATATATGGCAAATCTAGACAGCCTACTAGAAAGCAGAGACATCACCCTGCCAACAAAAGTGCCTATAGGCTGTGGTTTTCCCATTTGCAATGGATGGCTGTGAAGGTTGGACCATAAGGAAGGCTGAGCACCAAAGAATGGAGGCCTTTGAACTATGGTGCTGGAGAAGACTCCTTCATTGAGTCCCTTGGACTGTAAGGCCATCCAACCGGTCAGTCCTAGAGGAGATCAACCCTGGCTGCTCTTTAGAAGGCCAGATCCTGAAGAGGAAACTCAAAGGCTTTGGCCACCTAAGGAGAAGGAAGGACTCCTTGGAGAAGAGCCTCATGCTGGGAACGATGGAGGGCAGAAGAAGAAGGGGATGGCAGAGAATGAGGTGGCTGGATGGAGTCACCAAAGCAGCCGGCATGAGCTTAAATGGACTCTGGAGGATGGAAGAGGACAGGAAGGCCTGGAGGAACGTTGTCCATGGGGTCGTGATGGGTCGGACAAGACTTCGCGACTAACAACAACAGTTATATGCTAATGTGTAAAAGTAAAAAGTTGAGGTTACAATGTTGTTATCTGGTATTGTGCTAAACAGAGGCGGAAGTCAATGCCTTTTTCTTTCTTCCTTGTGCCTCGTATTTCCCCCCCCCCAACCCTTTCTTTTCCCTTCCCTTAATTTCCTATGTTTATTTGTATTGTAATTCAAGGACTGCCTGTATTCGTTTTCTCCCATTAAAAAAGCTGCATGAACAGATTCAGTTTAAAGGCAAAATATCCAGCCTGAAATGAATACCACGCATTGCAAGCCCCAACTTTCTTTTGAACAATCTCGCTTGGGCTGCGCACCACGTTTTTAATTTGAAACATCTCAAAACTTGAAATGGATTATCCAGACTGTTCCACCCATTCCGGGAGTGCTTAGACCTCAAAACGCCTCTTAAATGAGAAGGCAATTCTTTTGAACTCTGAACAGAGCATTTGCGACCTTCTGCATTGGTTTTCAATAGTCATGATGGCGGCACGCAGAGCCCTCTCTGTGGGCACCCGAGCCTTCACCCCACCTCAGCTCTACTGCGCAAGTGTGCAGCCTTCTGCCAGCCAGCTGATTTTCAGGTTTCTGCCGTGTATGCGCGGGGGGGCGCATGTGGGAGATGCGCATGCGTCACCGAGGGGGGCATGGTGCGGGCCCCTCGCAGCCTGTTTTTGCTCCCTGGATGGTGCAGGAGGCCTACTAGGCCCACAATGGGGCGCGGGGTTGTGGCGCATCCCCCCACAGTCTGTTTTTTCTCCCAGGAGGCTGACTAGGCCCAAAATGGGGCACGGGGTTGCGGCGCATCCCCCCACAGTCTGTTTTTTCTCCAAGGAGGCTGACTAGGTTCAAAATGGGGCACGGGGGGTTATGGCGTGGTTTCTCAAAGCCTGTTTTTGCTCCCAGGAGGCTGAGACAAAATGAGGCATGGGGGGAGGGTTGCGTGCACATGTTCGGGGGGGCAGGGGATGCATGGGGGAGTCATGTGCACATGCGCAGGGGGACCACGGGGGCGGGGTTGCACATGCGCGCTGTCAATGACAGATGTTAGACATCACTTGTTCTATAGAGCTAAAAACAGACATTCCCCTAAATTTAATTATCGGCTTGTATTTGACAAATCTATATTTCTCTTTCTACCATTCTCCCATTATTGGGCAGATGAAAACATTTCACTTACAGATCTTAAAAACGACGGACCAGGAATTCTTCAGAATCTTACTGCACGTAAAGGCATATAAAACAGACTTTTGTCTCGTCCAGCAAAAAAGTTATTTTTTTTTTAAAAAGCAATATTCATAAATGCTCCTATTATTAAATGAAGAACAAACAACTTGCATCACCAGAAGGAAATATGTTTTCGGTCAATTAAAATGAAACGTGATTTATTAGAGATTGCTTATCACTTTTACTCTTTTAAAAAGCTTTTTAAAGAGGCAAATATGGCAGGTTTCTCTCCCCCCCCTTCTTTTCTTCTTTTTGTTCACACTAATAACAAGCCTTGATGCTACTTTATCAGTAATTTGCTATAAAAAGTACAGCCTGCTTATTTCCTTTAGTGCAACAGCAGGTTCTTTCAAAGTGCCATATTTCATACTGAAGTGCTAACCAAAGCTACCATGCTGGGTTTTCTGCACCGTTCCCACTTCTAACTCCAATGTTCTTGCCATATTTGTCACAAGTGAAAAGTTTTAAGAAATAACGAGAAAATTAGGGGCTTTTAAAACTTCTTTTCATCATGCCGGGTTTTTTTTATATCTCCCCTGACATGTATGGCACACTTAAAGCTTGAACAAATTGGTGCAAATGCATTCTGTCAAGGGCAGATTTTTATGAGCGACTTATCAAGAACGGGATTTCCATGAAATGTGTTTGCGTGTCAGAAAAAGGAAGAGAATCTGTTCAGCTTCCAGTTGATTTAAATTCGTTCCTTTCCAATAATTTTATCAGAGCGGTTGACTGTTGTAATGCTGTTGTCATCCTAAAAGTTTAATTTAAAAAGAAAATAGCAATATAGCAATAGCAGTTAGACTTATATACCGCTTCATAGGGCTTTCAGCCTTCTCTAAGCGGTTTACAGCGTCAGCATATTGCCCCCAACAACAATCCAGGTCCTCATTTTACCCACCTTGGAAGGATGGAAGGCTGAGTCAACCCTGAGCCGCTGAGATTTGAACAGCTGAACTGCTGAACAGCAGTCAGCTGAAGTAGCCTGCAGTGCTGCATTTAACCACTGCGCCACCTCGGCTCTAAAAAAATCTCCAACATACAAAAGATTCTCTTGCAATGTTTCAAGGACTGGCCTGCTTCTCCATTAAAAACAGAGCAACATTTTGCACAATGTAGGATTGAGTCATTGCACAAACCCCATTGAAATCATAGAGCCGCGAGGGTGAACACGTGCCACAGGTGGCATGCCGAGCCAGCCCCAGCCCACCATCACTGCGCATGTGCGCCTGCCTCACGCCAGCCAGCTGGTCTTCAGGGGGCATGCTCAGGGATGCGCTTGCATTACATTTTGGGGCCTCGTGCCCCGTTTTCAAGTTGGTGCAGGCGGCCTTCCAGGACGAACGCAGGGCACGTGTGTGTATGTGTATGCACAGGGGGCTGGTGCATGGAGGATTGCACACACATTGCATTATGGGTGCGGGGCGGGGCACATGCATGCGCTTTCAGCACATGAAAACAAAAAGGTTAGCCATCACTGTCATAGAGACTACAAAGACTTGGGCATCCCTTGTAACGGATCACACATATTGTGTATAATGAAAAATGGAACTGAATTCCAGTTGGAAAACAATTTATAGTAACTACGAAAAGCAAAGCTTATTATAGACTTAGGAAGATTTGTTGAGATATATCTAACTGATTTATTATTTTCAAAAAGAAAAACCACTGCCAAGGTTACTGTCTATCTATGCAGAACTCCTCCAAGGCTGCATATAAATGCAAAAAAAACAAACACATTTTTAAATAGGTATCTTCTCTAAAGCAGCTATAAAATGTACTCTTCTTTGTACAAATTAAACAATTCATTATTCTGAAAAACAGTGGCAACTATTTCATAGGAATTCAGCACCTTGGGACGACCCCACAAGCAATGCAAAATTATTTTAACAGTTTTACAAAATGCACTTCCATTCCAGAGACAAGCGACTTTCTCATTAGCTGTGATGGTAAATTGGTTTTAAATGATATTTAATGATATCAGGCTGTTCCCACAATACAGAAGCAGAAAGAGAAATTTACCAAGACTTGAAACACAGAAATGTGTATTTTGTGGTATGCAAATCTGTTAATGTAGGATTTGTCAATCTTTCTATTTTTAGGACCAGATTAGCCAAATTGGCTATAAATGACAGAAGCATTCGGAGAATCCTAAACTATAAAAGGCTGATCTACAGATCTTCATACTAAATACAGGTAGTCCTTGATGTACGACCACAATTGAGCTCAAAATTACTGTCGCTAAAGTGAGTCAGTTGTTAAGTGAGTTTTGCCCCATTTTATGACGTTTCTCGCCACAGTTTAGCAAATCACCACAGTTGGTCGTTAAGAGAATCTGGCCTCGCCATTGTCTTTGCTTGTCAGAAAGTCGCAAAAGAGTGACCCCGGGATATTGCAACCGTTGTAAATATGAATCTCTTGTCAAACATCTGCATTTTGATTGTATAACCATGATAATGTTGTTAATGGTTATAAATGTGAAACCCATCTGTTGTGGCCCAGCAGGAGTTGTTGGAGCTGCCACCAGACTCCGACAGCGAGGGGCCCAATGAGTCGGCTCTGGAGGATGTGGAGGACCCTGGACAGGGTTCCGACTCCGAGCAGGGCGCAGAGAGGCAGGTTGGCCACCAGGAGGTGCCTGAGCCTTGGACCAGTGGGGAGGAGACAAGGGAGAGTGAGCCGGACGCCAGCAGTGAGTTGTTCCTGGATGCCCGGCACCAAAGAGCTAATAGGCGTCAGGAACAGTTGCGCAGTTACAGGAGATAATTGCACTGAGCTGGTGGTCATTAGGCTCCTCTCCAAACTATAAAAGGACTGCTTGTGCACACACCCCTCTTGCAGAAGTCAATGCAGGAACTAATGTCGGAGAACATTATTGTGAGCTTGGCAGGCTGAATTGTTGCCAAGCCTTATCTGTGCTGGATTGCTGCCCAAGCTTGTCTGTGCCGGTTTGCTGCCAAGGACCTGTCTGTCTGTTCATTAAATGCCGTAACTTATCTTTGACTCGGAGTGTGCGTTGGTGTGGAACGAGGGGGGTCAGAACACCCACCTATGTCATGTCACTTTTTTTTTCAGGGCTGTTGTAACTCTGAATGGTCACTAAATGAACTGTTGTAAGTCAAGGACTATCTGTACACAAGACAGTGTCTAATGCAGAAGTCCACTACCCTTTTTAGACCAAATCAGGCTGCATCCTGATTTAGAATATGATCCGCTAAGCTATAGCCAAGTTACTGAATGGATAATGCCACTAAATGTAAAATTATCTTTCCTAAAGATGGAAGAGTAGCTTACACACACACACACACACACACACACACACACACACACACACACACACACACACACAATGACAGACAGCGAGAAATGTTGTGCAATATCCCACTGTCTTAATTTTCATCCATCCTAGAAAAATTTCCTGGACATCCCTCAATAAATGCTTGTGATGTGACACATGTACAGTATACAACCAATTTCGTTGTATTTAAGTACAACGACAATAAAGGTTATACTTATACTTATATATGTGTCTGCATGTACATACAGTCTGCCAAAGCTCATCCTCCCCCCCCACCAAAAAATGCTGTATCAGGACAAATCTTAGTTGCATATTATATTAATTAATGATTAGTTCAATTGCCTATAAAAATAGGCGTCCCATTTACATAATTAATTAACTTTCTATTTGCATAAAGAAGCGTTTGGGCGATTAAAGCACGTCATAATTTTCGCGAAAAATAGCAACCTGCATTTAAAAAAAAAAGCAGATACAGCAAAAAAAATAAAGAGGCAAAACAGACAAGAGGCAGATGTAGGATAAAAGCAGAGGTGGGTTCCTACCGGTTCGCACCAGTTCGGTAGAACCGGTTCGTCAAATCTACCGAACCGGTTAGAAGAGGTTCCACCAGTGGACCCGGAAAGCAGGGAGGAGAGGTTCCAAAATTTTTTGAAACCCACCACTGGATAAAAGGAAGATGTACCTGCATTAATAAAGGGCTCGGTTAAGGGTTAAACATGGGAACGGAAGGGGAAAGAATAAAGGCTAAAAATCATTTTGAACTATAAACTGCCCAGCCATTGACTGAGACAGGTGGCTATTGAAATGGAATTGAATTGAATGAATGAATGAATGAATGAATGAATGAATGAATGAATGAATGAATGAATGAATGAATGAATGAATGAGGCAGCTTGTCCAAAACATGATTAACCCATGGGGGTGTTTTTTTTACTACAATGCCTGTAGCCATTTTCACTTCCCGGTTATTTGTTCATTTTCCACAATCTCCCATGATAGCAGCCTTCCAATATCTGAGGGGTTGCCACAAAGAAGAGGGGGGTCAACTTATTCTCCAAAGCACCGGAAGGCTGGACAAGAAGCAATGGATGGAAACTGCCACATACCTCCCAGTGGCCGGTGAGATCCCACAGGGTGTGGGCCTCCTTCAGATGCCGTCAGCCAGACAATGTCGGCTGGCGGCTCCCCCGGAGGAGAGCCTTCTCTGTGGCTGCTCCGACCCTTTGGAATCAGCTACCCCCAGAGATCCAGACCATACATACCCACTCTCATGGCCTTCAGGAAAGCTGTTAAAACCTGGCTGTTCCGGCAGGCCTGGGGCTGTTGACCTCACTGTTGAGGTCCAGCCCCGATCAGAACGAATGCATGTGTTGCAATTTTAAATCTGTCTTTTTTATTTTTATTATTTCTTTTTCCTCGCCTGGAGTCCTTCGGGATTGGGCGGCCTATAAATTTTATTAATAAATAAATAAATAAATAATAAATAAACTAATCAAGGAGAGAAACCACCTGGAATTAAGGAGAAACATGTCTAACAGTGAAGACAATTAACCAGTGGAAAAAGTTTCCCTTTAGAAGTTGTGGGAGCTCCATCACTGGAGGTTTTTAAAAAGAGATTGGACAACTGAAATGATATAGGGTCTCCTGCTTCAGCAACAGTTTGGACTAGAAGATCTCCAAATGTCCCTCTGTTATTCTGTTTAAGTAGAGTCTGGCCTGCCCCTTAAGTCTCCTTTTACGTATCTTGGAGAATTAAAATTAGCATCGGTGCCCAATTTGCAGAGAAATTATTTGAGCGGAAACTTGGTTTCAAGTATAAATATGTGCTGAATCAACAGCATAATATGTGCTGAGTCAACACCATAATTGCAACAGCTGTTTCCTCTTCCCAGCAATTACTTCGATTAATAACTAATTCATTGGGAGATACACAGATCCAGGTCGATATGGCCTGAGTCCTGAGCGCACTCTTGTACTGCAGTGAGTCTTGCACGCTTTACGCATGGCAGGGGAGAAAGCTGAACACCTTTCATAGGCGCCGTCTCCGACGTATTCTTGGCATCCCCTGGCACGACAAAGTTCCAAATAGCGCAGTCTTGGAACGCGCTGGAATTTCTAGCATGTACACGCTATTGAAACAGCGACGTCTACGCTGGTTTGCGCACGTCGTGAGAATTGGCCGATGGTCGGATTCTTGAAAGATCTCCTGTATGGAGAATTAGTGCAGGGAAAGCGCCCCAGAGGGAGACCACAGTTGCGATATAAGGGTATTGGCAAGAGGGATCTAAAGGCCTTTGGGAATGGATATTAAGAGCTGGGAAACCTTGACCTCTGATTGTTCAGCTTGGGGGCTAAAGACGCAGCATGGGCCTTCTCCAATTCAAAGAGACACTTAATAGCAATAGCAATAGCAGTTAGACGTATATACCGCTTCATAGGGCTTTCAGCCCTCTCTAAGCGGTTTACAGAGTCAGCATATTGCCCCCAACAACAATCCGGGTCCTCATTTTACCCACCTCGGAAGGATGGAAGGCTGAGTCAACCCTGAGCCGGTGAGATTTGAACAGCCGAACTGCAGAACTGCAGTCAGCTGAAGTAGCCTGCAGCGCTGCATTTAACCACTGCGCCACCTCGGCTCTAAAATTTAAAGTTTGGCAGGCGGAGGCAAAGAGGCAGTCCCGGAACCAGCAAAATCTGGGGGGCTGGGCAAGGGACAGAATATCTCTCCCCTCGGTGTGGAAGGGATTGTCACTCATGAATTGGCCTTTTTAGCCACACCAGATGCTGCTTTAGGGCCTTCCTCCTCCAGGACTCAAACCCGTCTACCACGCATGCAGGGGCAAAATTCTTGTGTTGCTGCAATGTCCACAAGAAAAAAAATTATAGCTGTTATCTTGTACCAATTATTTGGAGATATCTCTTAACAATTTTTGGACCATTGTATTTACTCCCATACTTATCGGCTTTTCACCTACATAAAACAGGGAGTGAACCGAACAGTTTGAGAGCATGTAGGTTATTATCCACTTTTAATATCAGTACTTTTTAAATATATTTTAATGTCAGTACCTGTTCTGACCCCCCTCTTCCTACACCAAAGCACGCCGAGACAAAGATACTTCAAGGATTTATTAACACAGAGACCAGACCTTGGCAGCAATCCAGCACAGACTAACCTTGGCAGCAATCCAGCCTGCCAATCTAGCCACAATAGTTTCTCCAGCTCTAGTTATGTTGATTCCTGCGACGAGCGTGTGGAAAGTCATTCCTTTTATAGTCTTGAGAGGAGCCTAATTACCACCAGCTGAGTTCCATTATCTCCTGTAACTGCGTAACTGTTCTTTACGCCTATTAGCCCTCCGTTGCCGGGCATCCAGGAACAACTCCCTTGTCTCCTCCCCACTGCTCCAATGCATGACGTCAGGATCACACTCCCTTGTCTCCTCCCCACTGCTCCAAGGCTCAGGTGCCTCCTGGTGGCCAACCAGCCTCTCTGCGCCCTACTCGGAGTCGGAACCCTGTCCAGGGTCCTCCACATCCTCCAGAGCTGACTCATAGGGCCCCTCGCTGTTGGAGTCTGGTGGTGGCAGCTCCAATGGCTCCTGCTGGGCCACAACAGTACTTTTTAAAATATTGTAAAAAGTAACATCTATTGCTGGTCTTTGACCGTAATAAAGATATACTGGAAAAGCTTTAGGACCTTTTTCCAGAGCACGATACCATAGTTTTTTAAGACTGAAGGATGCCAAGGCAATGGGAGATATCTAAAAGCTACCAGAATTCTCCAAAACGAACAAGCCTCTCACGCCGTCCCTCACAATTTTAACTATGGAAGCATATGAAATCCTCTTAAGTATGCTCATACGGATTTGAGCCTTAAAACCTGGTAGAGGTATCACGCAAAGATCTTCGACAAAACTAAAAACTGAGCTCCGTTAAAAAATGGGAGGAAAGACTGTCGTAACACACTGCTTTATTTCCTTGCTGAGAAATTAAAGTCTAGTGCATTTTACATTCATGTTAGAAAGGTTGCAATGATCTAAAAGGCAAGACTATCTAAGCATCTACCTTACAAAGCAGGAGAAAAAAAAAACATTGTTTTATAAAGATCAAAAAATTAGTGCAGAGTGAATTAAGGCAGACGGAAATAAGTTTGGGGAAACGCGTTCAGTATCAAGCAATTCCACCTGCGATCAGATATATGTACATATGCTACTAGAAAGGAAGTTTCATTAACTTGCAGAAAAATGAGCTAAAATCATTTGCTGCCCAACAATGAGACGATTGTCATCACGCAGTGGTTTAGAATCTTGAAATACAACAAAGAAGGGGTCTGAATTGCAGAATTAATTTTAAAAAACCTGAACATGAATCATTTTTACGTGTAATACTTGAAAGTTAGGAGATGAAATTTACTTGAAAGGAGGACATTTACTCAGCCAAAATAGAAAAAGCTACCAATCAAACAGAATAATCAAGAATGGGACTCCTAAATTCCTTTATGCTTCTCTATTGGGACTGCAGCACTAATCATAAACAAAATACTATGGAAGGGAAATGTAAACTTTATGCGCTTGCCATAACATCAGGGCGATAAAATATTGCAGGCAAGGATGCTCACACCATATCTAATGTGCATTTTTAGTAGCCAAAATGTGTAACAAATATAGAATTCCATGTGTCATTATGCTTACTTTTTAAAAATTGTATATTTAAAAAAAAAAAAATTTCATTTTTATGTGTGCCAGTGTGCTTGCAGTCAATGACAATAGAGGTTATCTTACTTATTTAAATGGTCTATTAAAAATAGTTTTAAATCTCTGCCTGGATCTTTAAAAAATCTAATCATGTTTTTATAAGATCGGAAGAATTAGCAAAGCGTGTAAAATGTCTAATTAAATTGCTGCTCAAATTATTTTAAAAAAGCTTATTCAAATGAGAAATTTTACATGAGATGTAAGTAAACCAACGTTTTCTACCAGATATAGTCACTTTCATTTGTTATCATTCTCCATGACAATTTAATAAACACCAACTTGGGAACAAATTGTTTCTGGAACACACAGTAAAAAAACAAATTCAAGACTGGCCTGTAGGTAGCTGTTACAAGTTCCAGTGCATAAAACACCGGACACAGTGTTTTGCTCTGCAATTTGGTTACAAGAAAATATTAACCTTATAAAAAAAAACCTTTTCAAGTACAACGTAATAGCAGAGGTCAAAAACAGTTATTATTGTAGAGTCCCTCTGCGGAGTAAAGTCTTGAGTGGCATAGCATATTCTGAATTACAACCGGCCAGGGGGAAAAAATCACTTCCCCACTTTAAATATTATTTGTGTCCGACTTCAAAGAAAAAGGAATGTTTGGAGGTTGGAACATAAAAACTAGAATGTAGCACTAAAGAGAAATTATAGGCTCCCAAGGTCAATTCTTGGCCATCAGGAACCAGGGGCTGATTATAGCAGTGATGGCTACACTTTCTGTCATTGCATGCTGAAAGCGAGCATGCGCATCCATAATGCAATGCGGGGGTCCCCCTCCGCGTGCCCCCACAAATGAAGGAGAGAAGCAACTTAGAACTGAGGAGAAATTTCCTGACAATTAGAAGAATTAATCAGTGGAAATGAAGTTGCCTCCAGAAGTTGTGAATGCCCCAACACTGGAAGTCTTTAAGAAGATGTTGGATAGCCATTTGTCTGGAACGGTATAGGGTTTCCTGCCTAGGCAGGGGGTTGGACTAGAAGACCTCCAAGGTCCCTTCCAACTCTACTCTATTCCTAATCATCTTCTACATGGTTATAATCTTCCAGATAACGAACATAACGATAACATCCCCTTTTGGTTTTCTCCTTTTCAAGTACATTATTCAATCAGTTCTGGGCCCTTTTAGGGGTAGCAGCGTCTAGCCCAGGTTTTTCTTATTTTATTAGACTTTTAAAAATCCCACCTTTATCGCTTTCTAAGGAACTCAAGGTGGTGAACATACATGCTATTCCTTCGTCCTCCGAGTTTTCATTTTCTTTGCCTACGATCTCATGGGAGATGATCACCGCCATTGAAGCACACACTTTATTACGCTCAATTTCAAGTCCTTGAATGGAGTTTATTGGCTTTCGAAAAGATTTGAATAAGAGTCATTAGAGAAGCTGCTTAAAAGAAGCTCCAGACTGGAATTCTTTGACAAAAGTGCCCTCTGGTGTAGAGTCAGAGACACCGTTAAAAATTAAGTTGTTCTACACAGTATTGTGACAAAGAAATAATAGCTACAGTTGCACAACACGTTATAATGCCTTGACTGCATTTGGAATATTGCATCCGGTTTGCTCATCCCGATGTAAATGCGGAGACTCTAGAAAGAGTGCAGAGAAGAGCAACAAAGAATATTAGGAGTCTGGAGGCTAAAACATATGAGGAACTGTTGCAGAAACTGGGTATGTCTAGTTTAATGAAAAGAAGGACCAGGGGAGACATGATAGCAGTCTTCCAATAGCTCAGGGGCTGCCACAAAGAAGAGGGAGTCAAACTATTCTCCAAAGCACCTGAAGATGGGACAAGAAGCAATGGGTGGAAACTAATCAAGGAGAGAAACAACCTAGAAATAAGAAGAAATTTTCTCTCAGTGAGTTCAGTTTCAGTTTCAGTTTTATTGAGTTTGTATGCCGCCCTATTCCCAAGAGACTCAGGGAGGCTCACAATAAAAAAGGGAGGGGATACAAAAAATAAAATAAAAACAACAATTTAAAATTCTACAACAACCGTAACCTCGAATGGGGCTGGATAGTTCAACAGCCCTAGGCCTGCCGGAACAGCCAGGTCTTAACCACTTTGCGGAAGGCCGGAAGGGTAGTAAGGGTCCGGATCTCCACGGGGAGATCGTTCCAGAGGGCCGGAGCAGCCACAGAGAAGGCCCTCCCCCGAGGAGTCGCCAGCCGACATTGGCCGGCAGATGGAATTCAGAGGGGGCCTAATCTGTGGGATCTAATAGGTCTTTGGGAGGTAACTGGCAGGAGGCGGTCTCTCAAGTACCCAGGTCCGATACCATGTAGGGCTTTAAAAGTAACGACTAGCACCTTGAAGCGTGTCCAGATACCAATAGGCAGCCAGTGCAGCTCACAGAGGATAGGTGTAACGTGGGTGTACCGAGGTGCACCCACAATCGCTCGTGTGGCTGCGTTCTGGACAAGCTGAAGTCTTCGAACACTCTTCAAGGGCAGCACAATTAACAAGTGAGCACAATTAACCAGTGGATTGGCTTGCTTTCAGAAGTTGTGTGTGGGCACAAAGTGGGCACAAAATTTTGAAGAACCAATAATGTTGGAAACATGGGAAAAGATATGGGAAACAAACGTAAAATTTACGCAAGCCCAAAACCTGAGAATTTCTACAAGATGTTTTATAGATGGCATTTAGATTCTAAAAAATTAGCTTGTATGTATACGAACTTACAACCTAAATGCTGGAGATGTGATTGTGCTGATGCTATGTATTATCATATATGGTGGACTTGTAAAAAGGTCAAAGCATTTTGGATAAAAATATGGTGGATTATGCAAAATATTCTTAAAAAGAGGATAAAGTTTACTCCTCAGTTATTCTTGTTAGGTATAATTACAGACTGCACACTTATAGAGACTAATTTGATTCTGAATTTAACAACGGCAGCAAGACTGTTGGTGGCGCAATACTGGAAGAAGGAAGAATTGCCTACTATTCAAGAATGGACATTAAAAGTAACAAACTTAGCAGAGATGGCTAAAATATCAGCATATCTTAAGGACCATTCAGATGAGAAATACAAGCTGGAATGGAGAAGATGGATTGATTACATTCAAAATAAATATGGGATTAAGACAGATAATTATAGCTGTAGCGCAGTGTTCCTCAACCTTGGCGACTTTCAGTCCTTTGGACTTCAACTCCCAGAATCCCCCAGCCAGCATAGCCAAGGTTGAGAAAGACTGCTGTAGGGTCTGTTCATATATTCATCGTTCAAGTAAGCAGGTCCGATATTCAATTGTCCTTTGCGGGAGGTATTAAAAAGGGAATTTTTTTTTTTAATATCCCGTGAGAAGTTTTGATTCCCTTCCATTTGCTACCATTTGCTTTCATGAAGTTGCTGTAAGCCTGTTTTTATCCATGAGGGTACACTGCCATCTAGTGAGCATTCACATAATAAAAATCAAATCATTACTGAATAAGTGAAACATACATTTGGGAGGCAAAACATTAATCTGTCAGCCGCCCGGCCCCTCCAGCAGCCCAATCAGAGGAGGAGGTGTGGGTGTCAGGCAGCATCAAGGCAACCTGAGAGGTCCAAGGGGGAAGAGGGAATGGAGCTGGCAGAGAGAGAGAGAGGGAGGGAGGGAGAGACAGAGAGATAGAGAGATAGAGAGATAGACAGAGAGAGAGAGAGACAGAGAGAGAGAGACAGAGAGACAGAGAGAGAGAGAGTGAGACAGAGACAGAGAGAGAGAGAGACAGAGACAGAGACAGAGAGACAGAGAGTGAGACAGAGACCGAGAGAAGAGAGAGAGAAGAGAAAGAGAGACGGAGAGTGAGAGACAGAGAGAAGAGAGAGACAGAGAAAGACAGAGAGGAAAGAGAGACAGAAAGAAAGAAAGAGAGAAAGAGAAAGAGAGTGAGAGACAGACAAGAGAGACAGTGAGAGACAGTGAGAGACAGAGGAGAAAGAGACAGACAGAGAGTGAGAGAGAGGAGAAAGAGAGAGAAAGAGAGATGGAGAGAGAGAGAGAGTCAGTCAGACAGACAGACAAAGGCAGAGCCTGGGCCGTCCCTCAGCCCCCAGATGCAGAGTTAACATCCCCCAGGTCTGTAGGAGGTTAATGAGGAAGAGGAACAGCTGGGTCCAGTGCCTGACACGCAGATGCCCAGAAGTCAGAGGAGAGGAGAGCAGTGGAAATCTATGAGCCGGTCCTTGGGATGGAAGAGCCACTGGTGCTAGCAAAGCCCCACCCTAGCTCTGGGGATAAAAGGCAGGGGGCGGAGATGAATAGATGTGGCAGACAACTATTCATCTTTCTGCCGGATGGACTTGTTAGCCTGCTAACAAGAGAGAGAGAGAGAGAGACTTTTTGCCCGGCCTGCTGGCACTAATAAAGGAAGCATTTAGTTAACTACAGAGGTCTGTCATGTTTGGGAGCCGGGTCAAAACACATACGCTTGTTAAATGAAAAATCATGAGTTCCCTTGCCTGGGTCACTTACATCAATTCAACCACGGTTCTTAAACGAATCATTAAGTGAATCTGGCTTCCCCATCTAACTTTGTCAGAAGGTCGCAAGAGTGTCATATGACAGCACCTCTCCCCCACCCCGCACGGGTCACTGCAACCGTCATAAATATGAACCACTTGCCAAGCATCCAAACGTTGATCATGTGATTATGGGGACATCGCTACAATGGCTGTGCGAAAAACGGTCATAACTCCCTTTTCCCCGCGCCGTTGCAACTTAGAACGGTCGCTAAATAAACTGCTGTTAAGTCGGGGAAGACCTCTCATTGTTAACACCGGCAGTTAACAGGTTTTGTGATTATTCAGTGAAGAAGTTGAGATCTGAAAGTTGCGTCAAGCTTGAAATGCGTGGCAGAGTTTGGCTCACCTGGGAAAATATATTGGCAGTCGGAGGGATCCGGCTGTCGACGATGCTGTAGAGGATGGCTAGCAATCTGTCCAATGGGAAGGTCTTCGGTCCCAGAAGATGGTTGCTGGTCTGTTGTGTCGTTGTGGTTTTTAAACAAACAAACAAAAAAGGAATGGTTAACTGTACTGGCTTGGGATCTTGCAGAACGAATCTCGTTCACTTTACTACTCCAGTTGCCAAAACCCAAATGTGCAGGTAGTCCTCGCAACTGAGCCCAAAATTGATGTCGCGAAGGGAGAAATTGGTCAAGCGCCCCGTTTTACAGCTTTTGCTGCCACGTTTAGGAGCAATCACTGTGGGGATTACATCAGTAACATGGTCGTTGAGTGAATCTGCTTTGCCCATGGACTTTTGCTTGTCCGGAGGTCGCAAAAAGGGGATCACATGAACTCGGGGACACTGCAACCATCATAAATGAGTCAGTTGCCAAGCCTCTGAATTTTGATCATGTGACCCCAGGGATGGTCAACGGAGTTGTGTGAAAAATGGTCGTAAGTCGCTTTTTTCAGGGCTGTTGTAACTTTGAACAGTCATGAATGAACTGTTGTAAGTCGAGGACTACATGTACCTTAAACAATTAGATAGATAGATGATAGATAGATAGATAGATAGATAGATAGATAGATAGACAGACAGACAGACATATATATATATATATATAGAGAGAGAGAGAGAGAAGATAGATAGATAGATAGATAGATAGATAGACAGACAGACAGACAGACAGACATATATATATATATATATATATATATATATATATATATATATATATATATATATATATAGAGAGAGAGAGAGAGAGAGAGAGAGAGAGAGAGAGAGAGAGAGAAGATAGATAGATAGATAGATAGATAGATAGATAGATAGATAGATAGATAGATAGATAGATAGATAAATAGATAGATAGATAGATATTCGTAGATTTTCATGGGTGTAGGTATGCTGGTCTTGTTGTATTCGGGTCTTTTCCCGTGTAAGATTGAGATTGTCTTGGCAACGTTTCGGCGACCAGACATCTGGAAACCAGCCCTAATCAACAAACAAGCCCAACCCACCACCCAGACCGTTACAACACGAAACAGCAACGGACACACAGCCAGCACCAATCTACCAATCATGATACAACCACACAACCAATCATTCCACTTACTGAAACAAAGCCAGCACTCCACACACACACACACACACACCAAGGATTTCTAAAAAGACAGCAGCTCCGACCATGCTTTAAGGCCAAAACCCAGCCTGAAGATGGCGAGTGAGACCTCGCCGAAACATTGCCAAGACAATCTCAATCTTACACGGGAAAAGACCCGAATACAACAAGACCAGCAAGACACATGTGAAAATCTACAAAAACTGAAACAAAATGTTTTACATGGATCCGAAACACAAAGCTAAATTACCTTTTCGTGTTTCTTCTGAAAGTTTACCTTCCTGATTTTTCCATGATGCTGCAAGAGACAAGGAGAATTTCATTATTAGGTAGACGTTTACAGAAGTGGCATCAAACTGGAAGATGGTGGAGAATCGGGGCATTTCTGCATGCGTATTTCAACTATAATTCGTTTTATTTTTTTTCTTCATTTACTATTTAGGTCACAATAATAAAGCAATACAGCTTCCAGCTTCAAATGTCTACTGTCAACCCGCAACCATTCCGCTCAACCAACTTTCCAAGTTTGGATGGGGCTGAACCAAGGGTGCTTAGGATTGGCCTCAAGAGTTCTGGCTGCCCCATGATTGTGATCTGGGTTGCTTAGCAACCTGACCCCATTTATGACCTGTTACCATGAGCCCTGCAATCAGGTGACTCCCAATGGCCAGCAGAGTAGGTCAAAAGTTTGCGTTAAGTCTCCCCCATCCAATTTATTTTAAAGCAGCTCAATCCAAGTGGTCTTCATTTATATTTTATTTCAGCAATAATAAACCTCTTGCTCATACATCCTCAATTGCTTTGAACTTTCCTGGGCTTTTGGACAGCAGATTCTCTCCTCTTCTCTATCCAGAATGCGGGCAGAGAGGACCGCTGGTTTGAAAGAGGGGTCAAGGAGGAGGCCACCTATATCAAGACTGAAGAGCCCCTCTCAACAGAAGGGGAGGGATACGACATCATCTGTCTCTGGTCTGCAACACAGTCCTTTCGGCAGTTCCGAGATGATTCCACAACCGTTTGCACTCTGATACAAGTGACCCCGAGGAGGGCACAGATAAAACCCCCAAGTGTCCTCCAGAGCTCCTGTTGTGTTCCGCCAGCAGAGCTGGCAGCAGACTCAAGACAGTGAGGAGGTTGGGGAGGAACATGGGCCAGTCCTGGAGTCTGGAGAAGGCTCTGATGAGGGCTCTGTGTTGGAGGCAGAGAGGGGGCCAGGACCATCTGACAGTTATCACCTGCCTTCGGGGTTAGTCATCAGGCTCCAGCTGTTCGTCTGCCTCACTGATGTCCGACTCCGAAGGCAGCTGATAACTGGCATACAGCAAGCAAACCAGTAATAAAAAATAAAAGGAAACCCACCACTGAGCAATTCATCGTCCACCTTACTCCCAAGTCAACCCCTGTTCTTTAGCTGTTCCCTTCCTCTGGCAACTCTGTGCATCCGCACACTGGGAACAGGCTCCAGCTGTTCCTCTGCCTCACTCATGTCCGACTCCGAAGGCAGCTGATAACTGTCAGATGGCTCTGGCCCCCTCTCTGCCTCCGACACAGAGCCCTCATCAGAGCCTTCCCCTCCAGGACTGGCCCCAACCTCCTCACTGTCCGACTCTGCTGCCAGCTCTGCTGGTGGGCCACAAGAAGATCTGGCTCACGGAGCTGCCCTGGAAACAGCAAAGGACCAGCCCGCAGTGCCTGCCAGCAAAATGGAGCTCTGGGGAGCCACATGCAGCCCCCTTAGGCTCCGTTTTCAGCAAGGGCAGCCTCCTGCAGCCCTCTGCCAGCAGAAATGGAGCTGTTTTTACTGGCAAAGACCTGCAGAAGGCCGTCACAGCCGAAAACAGAGCTTAGGAGCCCGTTTTTGCTGGCAAAGCGCGTGGGCGGCCACAGGAGCCCCCAACACGTAAAATTAAGCTTGCCACATCCACCCCAGGCCCCCGAGGTCAAACACAACCCTGATGTGGCCCTCAATGAAATCGAGTTTGACACCCCTGCTTTAGATATTGTCATGTTTCTCCGTGTAAAGAAAACTATCATAAACGCTACTATTTAAACATTTTTATTTGAATCCCGAGACACCTTAAGGGCAAAAAAATAACAAACCTAAAATTACCTTAACGAAGAATCTTTTATCTGTCCTGGCAGGATTGTAAGAGGCCAGATAAGCTGCTATTAGAAGAAACTTGGAATAAAAGGGCAGTTCTACATGAGCATGAGTTGAAAGTCCTAGAGGGAAGAAAACGGTTAAAAAAAAAAAAGAAAGAAATATTGAATCTGACAATTTAAAAGCTCATGTTAAAAAAAAATCAATTTAAAAGGTTCTTGCCCACCGTTTAATTTTTTTTTTTTCAAATCTGTTTTTGGTTTTTGGGGGGTGGGGTTGGGGTCGTTGGTGTTTTTTTGTTTTTTTTTAAAGATGCTGGTATATTTATAAATTCTTTCTTATTTGTTCAAAATTCTTAAGGCTCCTCTCATCATCAATAATTTAGACAGCCAAACTATTGTTGCTACACTGTTGTGACCCAGCAGGAGCCGTTGGAGCTGCCACCAGAGTCCGACAGCGAGGGGCCCGATGAGTCGGCTCTGGAGGATATGGAGGACCCTGGACAGGGTTCCGACTCCAAGCAGGGCGCAGAGAGGCTGGTTGGCCACCAGGAGGCCCCTGAGCCTTGGACCAGTGGGGAGGAGACAAGGGAGTATGAGCCTGAGGTCAGCAGTGAGTTGTTCCTGGATGCCCGGCACCAAAGAGCTACTAGGCGTCAGGAACAGTTGCGCAGTTACAGGAGGTAATTGCACTCAGCTGGTGGTCATTAGGCTCCTCTCCAGACTATAAAAAGACTGCTTGTGCACACGCCCCTCTTGCAGAAGTCAACGCAGGAACGAATGTTGGAGAGCATTTTTGTGAGCTTGGCAGGCTGGATTGCTGCCACAGCTTATCTGTGCTGGATTGCTGCCCAAGCATGTCTGTGCCAGTTTGCTGCCAAGGACCTGTCTGTCTGTTAATTAAATGCCGTAACTTATCTTTGGCTCAGAGTGTGTGTTGGTGTGGAACGAGGGGGGTCAGAATACTACACATACCTTTTATTTGTCCAGGTTCTCCATTATCTTGCTGTAACCGTTCCCACTGGGAGCTAAAAAAGACAAGGTAGCTGTTCAAGGTGGCGCAGTGGTTAAATGAGCACTGCAGGCTACTGCTAGATCAGCAGGTCAGCGGTTCAAATCTCACCGGCTCAGGGTTGACTCAGCCTTCCATCCTTCCGAGGTGGGTAAAATGAGGACCCAGATTGTTGGGGGCAATATGCTGACTCTCTGTAAACCGCTTAGAGAGGCCTGAAAGGCCTATGAAGCGGTATATAAGTCTACTGCTATTGCTATTGTTCAAAAACCCCATGTTTGTCGTGGCTAAAAACAAAAGTTTTTTTAAAAATCCTTCCTTTTTTTAAAAGAATACATTTGGGATTCTTTGGGATTAAAGAAGTAAAGCAGTAAAGTTGTTTAACAGTACGTCTACAGCAGGAACAATACAAGATTGTTTCACTGGATAGGCAGCTTGACAACTAGAGGCTGTTATTTGAAACATTTTGTAAGAAGGTTGCTTCATGAAGCTGTGGTGCTATTGTCCTAGACACAATAGAGGAAAATTTCATCCAAACATACAGCTTGCCTTCCCACTATCTCAAAACATACAGGTTCAGCAGGGAATCAGGGTTTTTGCTAAGTAATCGTGCAAATTATATAAATACTAGACGTGAATCAATAAGCTTTCCCTTCTTTGGAAGAAAAGGAAGAAAGACCAAACAAAATTCATCAGTCACTTTGGTATACTAGCTGGAGTCTCGTGGTTCGCTATGAAACTATGTGATCGGGCTTGATACTAAAAGCTTGAAACTTAATGTAGAATGTGCAACTCCTTAGCATCAGAGCGTGTTAATATAAGGCAACTGGCAGTTGGAACAGAGTTCCTTTCAGGTGGGGAGGGGAAGTAGAATGTCTAAACTCCCAGCCGGCAGGCTGGATGAGTCACGCACTGGCAACACCCATGCCCGGTCTAGTGAAGGAGCAGCATCATAGCGTGTTAACATAAGGCAACTGATAGTTGGAACAGAGTTCTTTTCAGGTGGGGAGGGGGAGTAGAATGTCTAAACTCCCAGCCCACAGGCTGGATGAGTCACATACTGGAAACACCCACGCCCAGTCTAGTGAAGGAGCAGCATCAGAGCGTGCTAGTATAAGGCAACTGGCAGTTGGAACAGAGTTTCTTTCAGGTGGGGAGGGGGAGTAGAACATCTAACTCTTTAGCATCAGAGCGTGTAAATATAATATCCTGTTTCTCCCGTTGTTCCACCTGATTTTTTCGCAGGGCTCTAAGGAAATGAAGTCTCTGTTGGGCCTTTCCAATCACTAGAGACGTGTTGTTTTTCACCTGTTCTTCCTCAGCATTTTGCTCTTATCTGCAACTGCTTTTAATAGAAAACTCATACAAGAAACCTTCCACGCCGCACGTCTTCCATATGACTTGCCTAACTGTACGTTTTTCATTACTAAAAAATAAATAAACTCTTGCCCATGTTAAGCAGAATTTAAACAGATAGGGACGCTCATAATGATTGGGGAGGGCGGGGGGGGGGAAACCTTTCACATCTGATAACTCAAGTTTGTTACAGTAAAAAAAAAATAATACAGAGAAAGAAGATAAGCCATTACCTTGATACTTCTCGGAGATAAACCGTCTGCATAGCTTTCTTCAAATGGGATTCAATATTTTTCCACAGTCGGCGTGTGTCGCGTTCGTTCGCTGTAACCGCGGAAAGACAATTTAACCAGGGTGGAGCTCTGAAGAGCATCCAGCAATATAACCATCCTTGCCAACTTTAGTCGACTCCATCCGTTCTCTCTTGGATGTTCCAGAATCGTCTAACCAACAGGGCTAAATTATTTTCAGACTAAGAATTCTGGAATCTGCACTCTTAGTACACCAGTCGAGTGCTTACAGAAACTTTTGAATCTATAGGGTACTATGAGCCGGGGTAGCGCAGCAGTTAGTGTGCAGCACTGCAGGCTACTTCTGCCGACTGCCGGCTGCCTGCAATTTGGCAGTTCAAATCTCACCAGGCTCAAGGTGGACTCAGCATTCCGTCCTTCCGAGGTCGGTCAAATGAGGACCCAGATTGTTGGGGACAAGAGGCTGACTCTGCAATCTGTTCGGAACTGGGCCACACAAGCGGCGGAAGAGCACAGGCACACAATTCCCACCTGCGCAAGCAGTGGGCATATGAGCTTGAAGCTTCATTTGCATAAGCGACCAACTGCCACTTGCATAGAGAACTATCTCTTTCCCCCCACACCCAGCGCACCAGTCTGCCAGGCCCGAAAGGTTGAGGACCAGTGTCATAAGTCAACAATTTTTGAATCAACTCACATGCCCAAAATCCAGGACCACAGGACTCTAAGGGGCGGTGCTCATCTCTGTTTCAAAGCCAAAGAGCCAACACTGCCCAAAGACATCTCCATGGTCATGTGGCCGGCATGACTAAATGCCGAAGGCGCACGGAACACAGTTACCTTCCCACCAAAGGTGGTTCCTACTTTGCTACTTGGATTTTTACCTGCTTTCGAACTGCTAGGTTGGCGGAAGATGGGACAAGTAGTGGGAGCTCGCTCCGTTATGCAGCACTAGGGATTTGAACCGCCAAACTGCCGACCTTTCTGGATTGACAAGCTCAGCATCTTAGCCATTCAGCCACCATGCCCCCTATTTTAATAGTACCGGGTCATATTTAGGCTGTGGAATGGTAGCAGCATATTTTCCGGAGGCCTTCTCTTACCCATGTAAAAAAAATCATTTCAGTCTAATTTGACTCTCTTTTTTTTTTTAAATATAATTTTTATTAAACATTATTACCTTTAAAAAACAGGAAGAAAAATACAGCGACATAAATACAACGACATAAGCAAGACAAATCATACATAACAATATAAAGTAAAACATACAGATACAAGAGAGTCTAATTTGACTCTCCATGACTGTAGGGATATTTCCACAGAGTTTTATTGCCCAAATACTCCTGCGGTATTTCCCGCATAGCTTAGTGCTCTGTAATTTCTGGTGTAATTTTTGTCTCCTATTGAACCAGCATACGTGTACCGATTTTTCTCTCTCCTTTTTATGACCCTACCATCCCTTTTATCAGAATAGGGTCGGGGCGACAGAATGGAGCTGAGCATTTACTGGCCGGATGCCCTTCCTGATGCCTAGGCGGAGTTCACAGCAGATATTTTCTCTTTGAGTCCAGGGAGAGAAACATCTGCCGCCGCCTGGGATTGAACTCTTTAACTTTCCGAGTGGGAGGCAAGCATCTTCACCTCTAGGCCACCGCATTGCTCAGTCTGTATGTATCCATGACAAGGCAGGATTCATTCACATAAAAGCATTCCTATGAAAGTAAACTACTCACCCTCTCCTTGGACCACAGGCTCACAATATTTAGAGAAATTAAGTGCAGCCTGTAAGATAAAAGAGTGAAAGATTTATTTAGTATCATTTAGAACTTCAAGATCCACTATGTATTCTAAATTGCCTGTGAGATGTGTGTGTGTGTGTATGTGCGTGTGCATCGGGAGAGAGAGGGAGGGAGGGGGGAGGGAGGGAGAGAGAGGAAGACAGAGAGAGAGAGAGAGAGAGAGAGAGACAGAGAGAGAGAGAGAGAGAGAGAGAGAGAGAGAGAGAGAGAGAGAGAGAGAGAGAGAGAGAATATGAAAATCAGAATGTCATTTTTAAATGTGTGCCAGTGTGTTCAGAGAAAAAAAAGGAACAATAAAAGTTATCTTAGCTTAGCTTTATTATGAAAAACACCCCAAGAGATCCCTCACCAGATGTTGAAGCTCCTTCAAGTCCCTGCAGACTGGATAGAAGACTCCAAGAAGAATATTGATATATGCAGCATAAAAATCAAATGAATATTCTGGAGGATGGTCATGGGACAGAATCTTCTGCAGATGTCCTATTTGAATTTTTAAAAAAACAACAACAAAATTGCTAAAGCTCGTAGTGTGACTAACTGCATTGTTTTCAGTGCTACAATGCAGGAGACATCACACCGAGTAACATTTTTATATAAGACCAAGAAACCTGCTGTTACAGCCATTTTTTTTGGGGGGGGGGATTAATTTTTAGCTATCTAACTCACTCTAGTTAATCAGGTAATATTCTAAGCCAATGATAGGCAGCCCAAGTCTTCTTCATTAAAATCATCATATCATGCTTTCCATTTCCTTACAGATAGAATTCTGTTTGAAGAAAACATCTACCACAATTTCTTCTTTTATAAGAGGGGAAGGGTAAAGGGGAGGAAGGGGAAGGAGAGAAGGGAAAGGAGAGGAGGAAGGAAGGAGAGAAGAAAGAGAAGAAAAGGGGGTAGGAAGGAGGGAGGGAGGAGGGAGGGAAGCAAGGAGGGAAGGAAGGAGGGAAGGAAGGAGAGAAGAAAGGAGGGAAGGAAGGAGGGAAGGAAGGAGAGAAGAAAGGAGGGAAGGAAGGAGGGAAGGAAGGAGGGAAGGAAGGAGAGAAGAAAGGAGGGAAGGAAGGAGGGAAGGAAGGAGGGAATGTAGGAGAGAAGGAAGGGGGGAAGGAAGGGGGGAAGGAAGGGGGAAAGGAAGGAGAGAAGGAGAAAAGAAAGGAGGGAAGGAAGGAGGGAGGGAAGGAGAGAAGGAGGGAGGGAAGGAAGGGTAGTAGGAGAGAAGAAACGAGGGAAGGAAAGAGGGAGGGAGGGAAGAAGAAGTAGGACCGTTGTAAGATAAGATGGATCTATGGGATGATAAAAAAGCAATCTTCAAGTATATTGTCAACAGTAGGGAAAAATTGTTATAAATACATATTATTAATAATAGTTATGAGATCATATAATTGTGAATGTATATATGAAATTGATAAAATAAAATAAAATATAAAAAAAATTTTTTTTTTCTTCTTTTATATCAAGATACCCAGAATGACCAAACCTCAAGCAATGAAATGCCTTTTTTTCAATTCAGGTAAACATTTTATTAATATGTCCCTTAGGGTCCTTGTTCATTTATATAGTGATTATTAACTGCCAGGCATGTTAACATTATTTGTTGATTATCTCATATTTATATTTTACACAATGCGCTTGTTTTCCTTGTCATTCTGAGAGTGATGATTAGTGGGAAATAAGATGCTTCTAATTAATAAACGGCTGGCCACCATACCCATTAACATTTCTGAACTACAGATACTTCTTGACCTATGACCATAATTGAGCAAAAATTTCTGATGTTAAGTAAGACATTTGTTGAGTTTTGCTCCATCTTGTGACCTTTCTCGCCTCAGTTGTTAAGTGAATCACTGCAGTTGGTAAGTTAGCAACCTGGCTGTTAAGTTTGAAGTTTGAAGTTTAATAACATTTGTATGCTGCCCAATCCCGTGGGACTCCGGGCAGCTAACAATACAATAAATCAGAAAAAAAAAAGATAGATTTAAAAAACACATCATGCACTCCATTCTGAGTGGGGCTGGACCATATATTGGGGTCAACAAACCAGACTCCTCCCCAAGTCCCTCCTTAAATACAATCTTGAGAGGAGCCTAATTACAACCAGCTGAGTCCAATTATCTTTTGTAACTGCGTAGCTGTTTTCTCCGTCGATCTACCCGGCGTTGCCAGGCATCCAGGACCACCTCCTCCCTTGTCTCCTCGTCACTTACTCCAAGGCCTGACGTCAGGAGCACACTCCCTTCGGCTCTCACCACTGCTCCATGCCTCAGACGCCTCCTGGTGGCCAACCAGCCTCTCTGCACCGTGCTCGGAGTCGGAACCCTGTCCAGGGTCCTCCACCTCTTCCAGAGCCGACTCATAAGGCCCCTCGCTGTCGGAGTGTTTGCAGCTCCAACGGCTCCTGCTGGTCCACAACAGGTCACTAAATGAACTGTTGTAAGTCGAGGATTCTCTGTTTTTCACTTGACAGAGCTGTGTGCATCAGGCTTAGTTCCTAACCATTCCAACGCCTAAAGACTGAGCAACGTGGGTCTGGTTGACAGAAATAAGATTTAGATATCACGGTTATTCCTCTTCAATAGACATATTAATAAAATGGTACACGGTATGTAGAGATTCTCAACCATCCAGGTCACGGTTGTCCCAAAGGTGCTTTTTCAGGAGGCAACTGGACTTTCTTGTTCTTTCTTTGAAGACATTCCGCTTCTCATCCCAGAAGCTTCTTCAGCTCTAACTGGATGGTGGGGAATGGAAGGATTGATATTCCTTGCAGACAGCTGGATATTGGCATCCTTTTAGAGCAAGGGTGTCCAAAGTTGGGAACTTTTAAGACTTCTGGACTTCAACTCCCAGAATTCCCCAGCCAGCCATGGGGAATTCTGGGAGTTGAAGTCCACAAGTCTTAAAGTTCTCAACTTTGGACAATCCTGTGTTTAGAGAGCCATTGAAGCACTTGGAAGTTTATCTGTGTCCTCAGGATCGGTGCAAGTGTTCCTGTAGAGTGCAATTTTTTTTTCTTTTTCCTCTGGAAATCCATTTCTCCTCCCACACCATTCCAAGGGTCTTCAAATTGGATAGCTAAACGTCTGTAGAGATTCTCAGTCATCCAGGCCATGGTGGTCCCAAAGGTGCTTTTTTCAGGAGGCAACTGGATTTTCTTCTTCTTGTTGTTTAAAGATGTTTCGCTTCTCATCTAAGAAGCTTCTTCAGCTCTGATAAGATGGTAGGGAAATGGAAGGATTTATATTGGTTTGGTTTGGTTTATTGGATTTATATGCCGCCCTTCTCCCAAGGACTTAGGGTGGCATACAACATTAAAAAAATACATATTACAAAAGTTTTTTTAAAAATTAAATAGAACATCCCAAACAAACCCAATTAGGATTAACAATAACATTTTTTTAAAAAAAAAATCGATTAAAATTAACAATGATCAATAATTTATTTTCTTTTGTTCAGGCCAGGGTGGCTTGCTGGAAAAGCCAACTTTTTAGGGCGCATCGGAAGGACCGGAGGTCAGGGATTATATGCAGCTCATTCCAGAGGGAAGGCACTCCCACAGAGGAAGACTCTCCCCCTGGGGGTCGCTAGCTGACACTGTCTGGCATATTCCTTGCAGACAGCTGGTTGTTTAAATCCTTCCATTCCCCGCCATCCAGTCAGAGTTGAAGAAGCTTCTCGGAGGAGAAGCGAAACATCTTCAAAGAAAAAAACCAAGAAAGTCCCGTTGCTTCCTGAAAAACTATCTGTGGGGCACTGTAGGCTTCCCCCCACCTTTTTTTTTTTTTTTTTTTTTGTCCTTACCTATGCTGTAATCTGGAAAATATAATGGCAGTGGCTCAAGGCATCCTGTGCTTGGACGAAGAAGTTCCCAAACAATTTCACTGAGGAGAACCACGCTCACGTTCTTCTGCGTCTGTAAGCGAGCGAAGTTAGAGAAGAGACAAATTAAAAATAACCCAGGAGCTATATTTTTAATCAGAGAAGAGTTCAGGTTTTGCAAAAAAACAAAAAGCGGAAAGAAATTAATCCGATTCAGCATTTCACTTTTAAAGATATTTGCATAGTGAGAAGCCCTTAAATAGCTTAATCAAGCAGCTAACACATTTAGATATATTTTTTTAAAAAAATAGGTTTCAGCCTCCTCTTTTTCTGCACTATGACATTTATGATTCCCCAAGGTACATATCTTAATTATTAAGGAGGATAAATTGATTGCGTTCGGAGGAGGGGGGGAAATAATACTTAAATGACATTTATGTTTCCCAAAGATACATACCTTAATTATTAGGGGGGACAAATTGATTGCGTTTGAAAAAATAATACTTAAATCATTAAAACTGATAGGACCTCAAAGCAGCCATCCTATTTTATTTCCAATCTGCTTTCCCCTTATGGGATAATGTGCCTTTTATTCATCGCTAGTACGCTTTTACAACAGTAAAACCTTCCTGTTATTTTTATATTCAGGGCCCAGTTTTCAAGGGAAGTTGGTTCTCATTGTGCTAGAAGTTATGGGATAATGGAGGAGCTACTAATTAATTTGTCAGAAAGGCACATAAAACTATAAAATGACAACGTAGAATGGAATGAAACGTCAGATCAAAATGAAAATGAGCTTCGGAGTTAAAGCATGCTTTAATAAAATCTGGGCTTCTACTGACTAGCCCAGGGGTCACCAACCTTTCGGACTTCAGGGAACACTAAATTCATAATTTTATATCCCGTGGACCACTAATATGATCTGCCTAATGAACCGGCTAGGTGGGCGTGGCTAGGTGGCCATGTGACTGGGTGGGTGTGGCCAACTCGATGTCACTCACGTCAAGGGGCGCCTCACCAGACTCTACTCGCCCCTCCCCTCCCAGCCACTCCTCCCCTCCCCACCCGGGCCTCTTAGGGCCCCAACAGGAAGCAGTTGCTGGAGCTAAGCAGCCACCATGAGAAAGAGTTGGCAAAAGAGCTCAGTTCACATTGACTGAGAAGGAGGCTCAGCAGAAGCACCTCATTGAGAACTACAAGCATAGGCTTTCCAAGCAGAGGGAAGACGAGTGGGAGTTCAAGGCCAGATACCGGCACCTGGAGGCTCAGGGGGCTGAGATGGTCAGCCAGTTCCAGGCCATGATGCAATGCCACTGGAACGCGGCCCTCCGGCTCTTCGCTACCAGCGGTCCTTCCCTCCAGCCTTCGCCCAAAGCCCCACACCAGGAGGCTGAAGCAGGCCCAAAGTCACAATTTCTGCCCCCCTCCGACCCCCACAAAAAGACCCCGAAGGGGGACACTCTCTGCAGCAACACAAGCGTTCATTGCACGTATCCATCTCAGGGGCCATAGTTTGAGGACCCCTGATTTAGTGCAATAGAAAAAAATGCAAATAATTTTTCTGCGGACCACCCAAGTTTTCTCACAGACCACCAGTGGTCCATGGATCACCCGTTGGTGACCGCTGGACTAGCCATTTCCCCAGGAGGCCAAAGCCAGGTAAAGAGATTCTTCCTCCTGACTTGAAGCATTCTAAAATTTGACTTTAAATTCAAAAGGAATCCTGAAAATAATCCCTTTCAAGGAAGCGTTGAAAAAAAAGGAGAGAAAAACCCATGAAGGGGTTGATGATCGGAGTAAAAAAGCAAAAATTCCACGCGTTCCATATCTCTGAAGTTTTGCTATGAACCGAAAGTTTCCTTCCTTTCATTACTGGTGCAGAACTACATTTTTCATCGAAAGTACTTCACATCTCAATTAGATTTTATTCACCTCCTTTTTTGATCCAGGACGTTGGAAAAGAAACAGTTTTAAACTTTCTGACACAGGAAAAAATGGTCAATATTTGTAAGTCGAGAGATCTATTATATCCTGAGATGTTTATTCTGGTTTTTCATTATTAACATCATATAGTATCAAAAGGCTTGAGACAACATACTGTTGTTTAAAAATTTACGAAACTCAAAATAAAAGAATAACAAAGTTGGAAGGGACCTTAAAGGTCTTCTAGTCCAATCCTCTGCACAAGCAGGAGATCCTATACTATTCTAGAAAAATGGTTGTCCAAACTCTTCTTAAAAACCTCCAGTATTGCAGCACCCACAGCTTCTGGAGGCTAGTTGTTCCACTGATTAATTGTTCTAACTATCAGGAAATTTCTCCTTAGTTCTAGGTTGCTTCTCTCCTGGATTGGTTTCCATCACAAATTAAAACATACCAAAATGTACAGATGGTGAAATTAGGTTAAAACAGAATTAAAATATTACTTTAGTTAAAAAAAAACCCAAACACAATAAAGCAAGCAAACACTGTAGACCAGCGACAAAGCTTTTTTGTTCATTTTTAAATCCTTCCAAAAGGTCAAAATTGACCCTATTGTACTGGAAAGTGAGTTCCAGGAAGTCAGGGAGAAAATGTGGCTCTAAGAATCCTCCCCAGATAATCTCATTGGGCGGCGGGAATCCGATTAACGCAATACTGAGATGGAAAACTACTCCCAAAGGCTGTGAAAGATAGAGCTGTGGAAACCACTGTTTGAAAAATGTAACTGGACAAATTTCCTGTTGTTAAGTCTGCATACTGCCCAGAATCATCTATGTGAGATGGATGTCAGTCAGAGAGAGAGAGAGAGAGAGAGAGGGAGGGAGGGAGGGAGGGAGGGAGGGAGGGAGGGAGGGAGAGAGAGACAGAGAGAGGAAAGGGAGGAGAGGAGAGAGAGAGGAGAGGAGAGAGAGAGAGGAGAGAGAAAGAGAGAGGAGAGGAGAGAGAGAGAGGAGAGAAAGAGAGGAGAGAGAGAAAGGAGAGAGAGGAGAGAGAGGAGAGAGGAGAGAGAGAGAGCAGAGAGAGAGAGGAGAGAGAGAGAGAGGAGAGAGAGAGAGGAGAGAGAGAGAGGAGGAGAGAGAGAGAGGAGCAGAGAGATAGAGAGAGAGGAGAGAGCAGAGAGAGAGAGGAGAGAGAGAGGAGAGGAGAGAGAGAGAGAGGAGAGAGAGAGGAGAGGAGAGAGAGAGAGGAGAGAGAGAGAGAGAGAGAAAGAGAGAGAAAGAGAGAGAAAGAGAGGGAGGGAGGGAGAGAGTGGGAGAAAGAAAGAGATGATATATAACATTACATAAAATATATAGAGATAATAATATAACGTTAGTATGTATAATATATCTGATATATTAGGTATATCATCTGGCACTGCACACCAGAACAAGACACAAGGAGAGTTTTTTCCCCAAATGCCATCACTCTGCTAAGCAACTAATTCCCACAACACTGTCAATAATTTACTAAGACTATATTACTACTATTATTCTCCCTAGTATCTATCTCTCCCCACATGACTATAACCATATTGCTTGTATCTTTACAATTTATATATTTTTTATTTTATTTTATTCCCTTTCCTATGATTTGATTGCTTATTAGTAACCTATGGCTATCACTAAGTGTTGTATCTTATGATTCTTGATGGATGAATGTATTTTATTTTATTTTTCTTTACATACACTGAGAGCATATGCACCAAAGACAAATTCCTTATGTGTCCAATCACAATTGACCAATAAAGAATTCAATTCAGTTCAGTTCAGTTCTGTTCTATCTGATATAGATGGGCAGCTATATAAATTTAGGAAATAAATTAACAAGTGTTGGAATGACTTATTTTTCCACAACTTTTATAAGCCTCTACCGACTGGAAAGAGATTGGAATCACGCAATATGCCTCTCTAATCCGTTTGAACTGCTGCAAATGCCGTTAATCCAAAGCAAACACATTTCTCCTCGCACTCAAAAGCATCACGTTTATTACATCAGATTATTGCAAGGGAAACACACGGATGTGTCCAAGGGACAACAGCCATCATCCTCGACTTCGGTTTGCTACAAAGATTAATGCACATCTTCAAAACCCAAAGGAGCACATTTTAATCAGGTTCTCGAATGCCATTTACCAGCAAGCGTAAGAGAGACTGTCCAAATTAGTATTTCTGTACTATGGCTTATTGTAGATTTACAGTTTTAATTCCAGGAGGGAAAGGATGGGAAGTAAAACACAGTCTTGAATTAAACACGAAACAATCATTTTCTTGCCTTCAAAACTATTTGCATGCATTTCTTACCATCATCCTGACTTGTCACTTTAAGTACAATACAAACAAATCAATTTTACCCTCTAATTCTTCCACTTTGTTAAAATTTAGCTTACTTAGATCTCTCAACCTCTTACCTCTACTGACATATTTACATAGCATGGTTTGTCAGCTTGTGTCTGTTTCTGTTTAAAATGCAAAATAATAATAATAAAGTAAAAAAATATATCAAATTTTAATAAAAATAAACAAACACCCATGTCATGTATCTTTCTCTCTCTTTTTCCCATTTTTTTTTGCAAAATTTATATTGATTTTAAGAGCAACATGTCTCATGGGAAATAAAGCTGTGGATTAAGCAAAACTTCTAACTAAACACTAGTTTGGGTGTATTAAGAAAATATCCTTTAAATTTAGTCACATAACTTTTCAAATTGTTGATAGATCACAAATGGCAACACAAGACAAGCTAATAAAATAAACAATTGCATAAACTCAAAAGACACATAACTGACCAAATCAGCTAGCAAAAAAGCTGTTTCACATTAAAATTGTCCTAATTTTCAACTGAAATCGTCCTAATGAAAAACGCACAAAAATAAATTTTGTAAAATGTATTGTCAGATGTGCTAGACACTTTTCATTTCAGAAACATACTTATTAAATCAGTCACGATATGCTGGAGATTTCATTCTTAAATAACAAAATGTGGCTAATTCCCTTACCAATTCTTGCAGTCTAAGAAAACCTGGGAGAATATTTCCTTCCAACTCGCGCATCTGTTCTGCTTTATCCAAAACCTGTAAACAAAAAAAATATGTTTGTTACACAAAAATGATAATTTAAAAGTTGTTTCTAGTACTCAAAATATATTTACAAATGCAAACATTTTCTAAGAGTTCCTCGAGTTTTTTTTTCCTCAGGCAGGCACAATTGGTTAGAAAGTCCAAGTATTTCAATTAAATGATTTAATCTCCCTAAAAGCAACTAAAATATGTCTTGATCTTTGATTGGAAGCCACCCAGATTTAGTTCAATTATGGGCAGCTATATAAATATTTTAAATAAATTAAATAAAATATTAGATTATATTTTGCTCTGAAGAAATAAAGTTAAGGTAAGAAGTGGTTAATACAAAGTTTAATTTTCTTCCAATAGCTACTAAATTCCTATATCTATATTGAAATAGATTCTATTACTTCTGACAATAGAAAATTATACCAATTGGCTGTTTAATTTTTAAAGGACTGGATTTCATAAAAAGTTAGGGAAAGAAAACTATATTTTATTTCAGATGGGGCTGGGCTATGCAGAACTTTTGTACTCAAATTTTACAGAAATGCCCTTGCTTAATAATACAGAAAACGTTAGGTTTCCAATTACTAAATAAATAAATTCCAGAGTGTGAACTTTCGATACATGATCTCAGTAAAGTCGGTAATGATTATATTTTACGACCTTCCTTGCCACAGTTGTTAAGTGAATCACTGCAGGTGTTAAGTTAGTAACACGGTTGTAAAGTGAATCTACCTTTCCCACTGACTTTGCTTGTCAGAAGGCTGCAAAAGAGAATCACGTGATCCCAGGACACTGCGGCCGTCATAAATATGAGTTACCTGCCAGGTGTCTGAATTTTGATCACATGATCATGAGGATGCTGCAATGGTCGTATGTATGAAAAATGGTCGTAAGTCACTTTTTTCACTGCCATTGTAACTTCGAACAGCCACTAACTGAACAGTTGTAAGTTGAGGACTACTTGTATATGTATCATTTTGAATAGTATAACAGAATACAGATGCATCAAAAATCATTAAAATAGCATATAAAATGTGTATCAAAATATAAAACGTCATAGCAGTAAATTATTTCAAAAACACATGAGTGATGAATAAAACTGAATGAAATAAAATTATGTATGAGCAGCCACTGGGGTGGTTAAATCTTCGGCTGGATATTTTATCTATCTATCTATCTATCTATCTATCTATCTATCTATCTATCTATCTATCTAACTATCTATCTATCTATCTATCTATCTATCTATCTATCTATCATCTATCTATCATCCATCTATCAATTTATCTATCTATCATCTATCTATCTATCAGCTATCAGCTATCTATCAATCATCTATCAATTTATATATCTATCATCTATCAATTTATCTATCTATCTATCATCTATCTATCTATCATCTACCTATCATCCATCCATCCATCCATCCATCCATCCATCCATCCATCCATCTATCTATCTATCTATCTATCTATCTATCTATCTATCATCTACCTATCATCTATTTATCTATCCATCCATCTATCTATCTATCCACTAGCTGATAACCCGGAGTAGCCCGGGTATGTATTTATCCCAATCCTGTATTAGAGAGAGCCCCCTTGCGGAGTACTGCGAAGCCGCTACCAAGGCAACTCCACTATGTGGTACAATAGAAGTCATTTTAAGGCACAACAGGCTGTATCTTAACAGAACTTGAATCCAAAATGCACACTATCACTCTCAAAAGTACCGTGACTTGGCACTATAGATATAATTCAGTCCTTTTCATTTCAGCGGCCCAGGCGTTCTGGAGTTATACCGGAACACACAACACATGGAACACACAACAAACATCCCCCCCACAGGGATGTCTCCCCACCCCAGCCCCCAGTATTTGTTTCCAGAGAGTAAGTCATCTGTGTACAAAGTTTGGCTGAAATTGCTCAAGGCGTAACTTGAAGTTACCTTAGTTCTTATACTTTAACGCTTATCTAAAGTGCAAATTACAATTTGAAACTCTCGTCAGGAAAAACATGATGGACACACTGTTCTCACCATAGACATCAACAAAGTTTTACTGACAGCATCAATCACTGGGGAGAATGAGTCATGTTGAGCCTCATGATTGATCATGTCTGTTCTATACCTGGGTTTGGATTTGAGAAGCATTTAAAAACTACTGAGAGAGATCATTTATCTTCATTTTCCCCGAGTTAACTGAGGCTGAAATATGTTACATTATTCACCAATGAAACAAAACAGAGTTAATTAGTTTTGCCAATTTGTGCTACCAAAACACATGGCCGATCATCAATCTTCATTTAAGTCACCCCATAATAAATCCGTACATCACAGGTTAATTCACATAAATTGATTCTGCTCACATTCGTGTCTGTTTTCATGCACAGCAGAGTGGAAAGTTCTAATTTCACTCTTAATTCTTCTGATTTATTGACAATTTGCCCAATGCAAATGATCACCAATTTAATCCACTTTATCACCTACTCTCAAGTCACTTCAGATATGAAAACGATCAATAAACAAAGCAACTTGTCTAAAACCAGCTTTATCCATGGAACAGATCAGTAAAGACCTCACAACACATTTTCATTCTTTTTTGGAGCTTCACTTTCTGTAAACATCTTTCTATAAATAAAAAGTTGAGGTCCTCAGAATTATAGTGATCAATGTGTAAGAGATATGTATTTCAGGTAAGCTCTGTTTTTGCTTTTCATGTTACAGCTAATTACATTTTATTAGCAGGATGGGATTCCCTATAGTGCAGCAATATTCTCTCTCTACAGTTAACTAACTATATAACAAAATAATTCAGCCGAGCCAATTACAAATTTCATTCTTCACAGCTAAGTAATAATACTATGCAAGCTTCCAGTGCAAAACATTCATACACTTTTATCTGAGTATATCACAGTATAAAATACATTTTTTAAAATAGTTAAATCTAAGATTCACAAGACAACCATCCATCCCGCTGCACTGTATGGGCAGCAACAACAAGGACCGAAAGCTATCTCCATCAGTAGTGGGTTTCAATTTATTTTACTACCAGTTCAAACGCGCAACGCTTCTGCGCAGAAGTGTCCAGGCGGGTGGGCGGAGCTTCCCGCTGCCGCCACTACCGGTTCGCCCGGTCTGGGGCGAACCAGCAGAAACCCACCTCTGATCTCCATGCCATGGAAATGGGAATGCTCCATTGGATATCGGGCCTCTCCCTTCTTGACCACATCACTAATGACACCATTTGACAACATTTGAGGGTGGGCGGGGGGGCACCAATTAAAGAGAAGATGAGAGAAGGCCGCCTCCGCTGGTATGGACTTTCCACTGTTACCAATTAGAAGTCAGTGGCCGGTGACCTTGCAGGCATCCAAAACTGTTCTGACCCCCTCCTCCGTCCAGTAACGATTGCCGAGACAAGCTTAACTGGAATGTACTTTAATAGCAAGACACCAAAACCTTGGTGGCCGAAAGCCAAGCAGAACAAACAGATAAGGACCTTGGCAGCAACTCAGATAAACTCGGGCAGCAATAAACACAGATAAGGCTTGGCAACAATCCAGCCTGCCATGCTCACAGTAATGTCCTCCGACATTCAATCCTGCGTTGACTTCTGCAAAGAGGGGCGTGTGCACAAGTAGCTTTTTATAGTCTGGAGAGGGGCCTAATGACCACCAGTTGAGTGCAATCACCTCCTGTAATTGCGTAATTGTTCCTGACTCCTAGTAGCTCTTCGATGGCGTGCATCCAGGAACAACTCACTACTGGCTTCCGGCTCACTCTCCCTTGTCTCCTCCCCACTGGTCCAAGGCTCAGGTGCCTCCTGGTGGCCAACCAGCCTCTCTGCGCCCTGCTCGGAGTTGGAACCCTGTCCAGGGTCCTCCACATCCTCCAGAGACGACTCAGAGGGCCCCTTGCTGTCGGAGTCTGGTGGCAGCTTCAACGGCTCCTGCTGGGCCACAACACAAAACAGAGATGGCAAGACACCCTGCGCCCTGGAGATGCAGCTGATTGTGCAAATGATCCAAAAAATGGTGTTCAATGATCCAAAAAATGAATCCTGCCTCTGTGGGGATATGCTAGGAAGGAGGAGGAGAACAATAATAACAACAACACAGTCTAAAATAGATACTTACAACATATATTGTCTGATTCTGCAGATCAGGTGTCAAAGCTGCCTTTTTAAATAAACGTATGAAATCATTGAAGGTGTTGCAGGATACAAAGGAAGGATCTTCTTCTTTGATGAAGAGGCACTGCAACTGTCTCAATATTTCTTCCAGAAGTAACCTTGAAGTAAAACATTCGGCACAATTCACAAACACATGAGGAATCTGAAAAGAACGAGGACGAAGAGAGGTTTCATTCTGCTTATATGTTATCACAAGGGAGCAAACCTAACTTGGACTGTTTACGAAGTAACAAAATGATAACATTATTTGCAAAGCAATGTCAAACACCTGTTTAACTCACTACTTACAGCTGATTTGCAAAAATCACTAAGACAACCAGGATCAGAAGTGAGGGCTGCACAGTAATGCCATCCTGAGAGCACTGCCTATAATCATGAATATGTCCATCAGCGTATAAGCCAACCCTAGAAATTTCAACCGAAATACCATGAAAAATGTGTCATGTATAATTAAGCTGACATCTGAATTTTATGACATCTGAATTTTAAACCACAGTGACAGGTGGGAAATGCAAATTGTTACCTCATCATTTATAAGACCATGCAATTTTAAGCCTGTGACAGGCTTTTTTTTAAAAACCAAAAACTAAGCTCTGGTCCGCAATTTTTTGGCGTGTACTTTGGAACCCAAAATTCTCAGCTTATCTCCAAATATATACAGTAAGTCCCATTCAAATTAACAAGTCTTACTTTTGAGCACAGCTCTCTCCCCTGCTTTTAAATGGATTTATTTCATTGCTAAGTACTTACTGATTGGGATTGATATATAGCGATCAATATATAGCAAAATATATTTTACTTTATAAAAAGTGAAAAAGATAAAAGGAGTCCCTGCGGATTTTACTCCGCGAGTCGTTGCTGACTCTAGGGCCCGCTGCTCATCTCCGTTTCAAGACCACTGAGTGAACATTATTATGTGGACATTCCCACGGTCATGTGATTAGCATGACATCACAGAGCGCTGTTACCTTCCCACCGAAGTGGTACCTGTTTATCTACTCGCATTTGCATGCTTTCAAACTGCTAGGCTGGCAGGTGAGCTGGGGCGACGACGGGCGTTCACTCCGTTGCGTGGTGCCAGGGCCTCAAACCTCAGCGTCTTAACTGCTGAGCAACCATGCTACCCTATATGCGTGTGTGTGTGTGTGTGTGTTTTTAATGTATATATACATTAAAAACCAGCCACCCAATATGACATACTCTAAATCGAGGGTAGTCAACCTTTTTTATACCTACCGCCCACTTTTGTATCTCTGTTAGTAGTAAAATTTTCTACTAACTAACAAAATAATGGTGATTTATAAAGTAGGGAAGTAACTTTACTTTATAAAAATTATAAAGCAGAGTTACAGCAAACCCCTACCGCCCACCATGAAAGCTGGAACGCCCACTAGTGGGCGGTAGGGACCAGGTTGACTACCCCTGCTCTAAATTGATTGCAATATGCAATTGCATGCAGTTCTGTTGGAAAAAGACAAGATGAAAAGATTGCTGGTAAATGTATAACAAGTTAATCACATTATAAATAAGAGCTGGGAGTGCTGGGAAAAAACATAACATAGCATCAATGCATACGAGAAGACCCAGACTGGGAACTCGGATTAGGACATCACAAAAATCAGAAACGTGACGAGTCTACTAGTAAAAAACAAACAATAAACACTACTTATTTGGCTTACCTTTATTCTAAATACAACTTCCTTTCTTTCTAAGGCCAAGGAAGCATATATTTTGAGCCACAGGTGGATCATAATTCCCAATTACTGACCCTAGGCGGTTCACCGACAAATGCGCACCGGACAAATGCGCGCCGACAAAACCGCCATGACAAAACGGCAAAATCGAAATCACGCCCACTAAAGCGCGTCAACAAATGCGCGCCGCCAAAAGTGCGCCATCGAAAATGAGAAAATAACGGTAACAACGTTAACAACCCTAACCCTTACCCTAACCCTAACCCTAACCTAAAAACCCTAATCGTGCTTTTGTGGGCACGGTTTTGTCGGCGTGCTTTAGTGGGCGCGCTTTCGAACTCGCCGTTTTGTCGTGGCGGTTTTGTCGGCCCGCATTTGTCGGGTCATGACGCTAGGCTAAAGGCAGCTGCAGAAAATTGTTAATTTGCTGCCCATTTGCCCTATTTACCTGCACCCAAACAGAAATAAAACACAACTTTGATTTTTCTGGATTATTTTATGCATCGGGCACCTCCTGCAAAAATGTTTCTGGACAATCCCACTGAAGAGTTCCCCACAATGAAGGTTAAGATGTTCCTCTACATTAAATGTGAATCGCTGTTTAAAGAAAGTAACAAAAAAAATAACATGTTTCAAATCTTTTTTTTTTAAAGGAAAAAACCGATGAAGTAGATCATTCTTACCTCCAAGGTTTTTAGAAGGGTCTGCAGCACATAAGTTTTTCCACTGGATGTGTGTCCATATATGAAAAGGGCTGGAAAGGTAAAGTGTTGACGCTAGGAAATAATATGTACATACATATTTAGGAGGGGTTTTTTTTTTTTACTTTAAGCATACCCTGCCCTTTGCTTAAATGTATTTTTAGGATTTTGACTCATTATTTTCTGCTACATTACCTGAACAATGATTGATGAGAGACTGACAGAAAGAGAGGGGAAAAAAGAGAGATAGAGACAGAGAGAGAAAGAGAGAAGAAAATAAGTGAAAACCAAACTGAATAAGGCAAAAAAGGACTTTGAAAAAGAAGGAAAAAGGAATCCTAAAAGTTAGCAGCACAAATAGTTAAAAATTTGACAAGCAAGTGCATCTTCCCAAGCCTCATCTTCAAGATGCCATCTGTTGTGGCCCGCCAGTGGCCAACAGAGCTGGCAGCAGATTCGGACAGTGAGGAGGGTTGGGGAGGAACCTGGGCCAGTCCTGGAGTCTGGGGAAGGCTCGGATGAGGGCTCTGCGTCAGAGACAGAGAGGGGGGCCAGAGCCATCTGACAGTTATCAGTTGCCTTCAGAGTCAGAAATCAGTGGGGCAGAAGAACAGCTGGAGCCTGTTCCCAGTGTGCGCATGCACAGAGTTGCCAGACGAAGGGAACAGCTAAAAAACAGGAGTCGACTTGGGAGTAAGGCCACAGGGGGACGATGAATGGCCCCTCCCAGAGGAAATAAAAGAGGAGCGAAAGGGGAGTGGAGTTTGCAGGAGACAATTAGTTCACTTAATTGGTTCATGACTCTCCAAGACTCCTGGCCAAGTTTTGCAGATCTCGGCCTGGCAGCTCTCCAAGCCAGATAAGGTCTGTGACTGTAAATCCTCCCTTGAAAGACTTTGCTGGATGCGAAGGAGCAGAATTCACAGTCAATTAATAAAAGGGTTTTTTTGTCGGAACAAGGAGTTTGCGTCATGCTCTTGGGAAGCCTCGGTCAGAACAGCATCTTCAACAGCTTTTCAACGGGCACTGTCTCCGTCTATAAAGATTCTCATCCATCGAGGTCATTGTTGTCTCAAAGGTGCTTTTCAAAAAGCAACTGGGCTTCCTTGGAGTTTTTTCCTAACATTTCCCTTCTCATCCCAAAAGCTTCTTGGGTGTGAAATGAAATGTTAGGATTAAAAAAAAAAAACCAAGGAAGTCCAGTTGCCTTTTGAAAAGGAGTTTTGGGACCACACTATCTCTGCTGAGTCTCACTTATTTATTTATTTATTTATTTATTTATTTATTTATTTATTTATTTATTTATTTATTTATTTATTTATTTATTTATTTATTTATTTATTTATTTATTTATTAGACTTCTATACTGCTTCATAGGGCTTTCAGCCCTCTCTAAGCGGTTTACGGATTTTTTAGCAAATTGAGTCAGCAACTTGCCCCCACAGTCTGGGTCCTCATTTCACCCACCTCGGAAGGATGGAAGGCTGAGTCGACCTTGAGACTTCCCGCCCATTACTGCGAGCAAACAGAACAAGACTTCACCTAGCACCTCACTCCTATGTAATTGTTTTAAATAATAAATCATCATTCCAGGGACATCCATTTCTTGTTCATTCTTTCGATAGGAGGAGGAAAATGAAATCTGGTGTGAAGATACCACAAGAGAAAGTTCCTGTAAACAGCTAAACAAGAGCTGCATAGCTGCAGTCCACCAAATACTCCTAACAATCTTTAAAAAAATATATCATAATAATCACCCTAATTATGCAAGAGCTTCCTGGAAAGTGAAGGTTTAAGTTGAAGTTTTTCATTCCAATACATACCACTGCCAGATGTAAGAAGCTGAAAGCAACTTTAAAATTACCCTTCCTTTATAATACAAAACATGACTCAAAGTAAGCTTCAGTCTAAAAAAAAAATACAAGATCCTATCAGAAATACATATATATAAAGGGTACCTCTCCAAATATTGACAATAAGGTAGACGCTTGAACTTCTCGGCAGGGCATCATGCTTTCCAGTTGAAGCAGTTTTGCTTCGGGATACTCCGGGTGTTTCAAAGCTGACATTTTAGCTTCTGTTTCTGTGGCTCCGTCTCAGGGGCAGCTACAAGGATGAAGGAAGACCTGAAAAATGAAACTGTAGTTAAGATTTCCCATGAGAATGTATTGGCTATGTAATGAGTGACATGTTTTCAATCGGGTTACAACTGGTTTTATTAAAAACAACAAAGCATTACAGTGTCAAACTCAAGGCCCGCGGGCCGCATCCTGCCCGCCGGGCGCTTAGATCTGGCCCTGGAAACAGCAGACTGGCCCTCAGTGCCTCTGACAGCATAAAGAGAGCTCGAAAGGGCCGCACGTAGTGCCCCTTTTCACTGACAGAGGGCTGCAAGAGGCCATCACAGCCGGAAATAGAACCCAGGGCTGTGCGAGGGGCCCCAAGCGCCATTTTCACTGGCAAGAGTGCTAGCAAAACAAACTGCTAGCAACTACTGGTCAGTAGTTTTGGCCAGCCCACCAGGGCCACCACCGGTGGCCCCAACATGAGTGATGTCGAGCTGGCCACGGACACTTGCCCCCCTCCCCCAGGTTAAACACAACCCTAATGCGGCCGTCAATGAAATCGAGTTTGACATTCTTGCGTTACAGAAACATTAAGTGTCCACTTGTAGCTCAATATTTGAGGGGGGGAGGACTAAGAACTTTGTGTGTGTGTGTGTGTGTGTGTGTGTGTGTGTGTGTGTGTGTGTGTGTTCCAGCATAACTCTGGAACGCCTGGAGCAATTTTAACCAAACTTGGTACACAGATGATTTACTCTTTGCAAAAAAAAATATTGTGGGGGTAAGATACCCCTAAAACCCCTGGGGGGATTTCTGTTAAGATACAGCCTGTTGTGCCTTAAAATGGCTTCTACTATACTTCCGTAAAATGGCTTCTACTGTGAAATGCAGTGGAGTTGCCATGGTAACTGGCATGGTAAGACACCTCTAACACCCTTCGGGGTGAGTGTTAAGATACAGCCTGTTGTGCCTTCAAATAGCTTCCACTGTACAGTGCAGTGGCGTTGTCATGGTAACGGCTTCACAGTACTCCATAAGGGGGGCTCCCTCTGGTAAGGGGGAAAATCCAACATTAGAAATTATGTTTGGTCCAGACATTTTCTCCCTATAAATAAATACCTGGGCAACGCCGGGTTATCGGCTAGTACTCTATAAATACAGGCAATCCTCAATGTACCATAACTGAACCTATTTAGGATCAATTCAGCAATTTAGTACTTCCTCTATGCTGTTTACTACCGATATTAGCATTATTATATTATTTGCCTGTCCTGTATAAATTGAAGATTCTAATCCTCTTTGCCCTATGTCCTGCTTAATACATATTCAGCTGCTTGCCTTATACCTAAAATACTTTCCTTCAGCTTTTCTTGTAGGGATATAGATTATGAGAACAAAGATGAAAAAAACATCTGATGCGTATCAAATGTAGTTTCTTAACTCTTAATTATAAGAGACGCTACAAGGAGGACAACCGTCTTGACATTTTATTAAAAATAAAAGCGCTCGCTTCAGTGATTGCTCATTGTAAATTCGGGATGGTGAGAGGAAGCCAAACTATCACTGTCTTAAAGGTAATCATCAAGTCTTATTTTAGATTGATGTGTTGTGCAAACTTATAATCTAAAGCTGTGTATATACTTCAGAGCACTGCACAAATTCAAAAGCTAAGTTAACCATGGCTAAACCTTCTACAGGAATAGTGGGAGAGAAATTAACACAATAGGTAAGACGGAAGCCCATTTTTTTCCCCGATGAAAATTAAGTTCAGCTAACTGGGGATGCACCACAATGGAGCCCAGAATTTAGGCTGCTGTTGTGGCCCAGCAGGAGCCGTTGGAGCTGCCGACAGACTCCGATAGCGAGGGACCCTATGAGTCGGCTCTGGAAGATGTGGAGGACCCTGGACAGGGTTCAGACTCCGAGCAGGGAACAGAGAGGCTGGTTGGCTACCAGAAGGCGCCTGAGGCATGGAGCAGCAGTGAAAGCCAAAGGGAGCTTGTCCCCGATGTCAGGCCCTGGAGCAGTGGTGAAGACGTCAGGCCCTGGAGCAGTGGTGAAGACGTCAGGCCCTGGAGCAGTGGGGAGGAGCAAAGGGAGTTGGTCCTGGATGCCAGGCAGAGAGGGACGGATAAGCGCCGGCAGCAATTACGGAGACTTAGAAGATAATCGGGCCCAGGTGGTTGTGATTAGGCTCCTCCCAAGAGAGTATATAAGAAGAGACTTTGGGTGGAGACCTTTTGCAGGACACAACCGTTTTACTAAAGCTGGAGAAGCTCTTGTGTGTATTTCTTATCTGTGGGAGTCTGGATTGCTGCCAAAGTCTTGTCTGTGAGTTAATTACTGTGAATAAATTGGCTAACAGTAACCTTGTGTCGGCGTGACTCACCGTACGGAGGGTGGGGGGGTCAGAACAGGTTGCTAAAAGTGAGGCATTTGTCAAGTGAGCTTTGCCCCATTTTACGATTTCCCTTTGGCACAAAGTGAATCATTGCAGTCGCTAAATTAGTCACACAAGGTTGTTAAGTCAATCTGGTTTTCCCCAGGGACTTGACTTGTCAGAAGGTCGCAAAAGGGGATCGTGTGACCCCCCCTTCCCCCAGGGCACTGCAACCGTCACAAATGTGAGTCATTTGTCAAACATCTGAATTTTGATGACATGACCGTGGGGATCGTTAAGTGTGAAAAACCGCCACAAATTACTTTTTTCAGAGCTGTTGTATCTTTGAACGGTCACTCATTGAACCGTTGTAAACCGAGGTCTACCTGTGATCCAAACAGATATAGGGACACTCACCCACCCCAGTTTAGAGAAGCTAAAACCTACCCCAGATCCTTCTTTCAAACTTCTTCTAAATTTAGCATCCGTCAGGGCATACAGGTAGTCCTTGATTTATAAGCAAATTAAGCCTAAAATTTACATTGCTAAGTGAGACGCTTGTTGAGTGAGTTTTGCCTCGTTTTACGACCTTTCCCTGCCACATTTGTCAAATGAATCACCGCGGTTGTTAAATTAGTACCACGGTTGTTAAACGAATCTGGCTTCGCTCGCAAAAGGGGATCCCATGACACACTGGGACCGTCATAAATGTCAGGCAAAATGTAAATCACGTGGGCCATGGGGATGGTGCGACGGTCATAAGTGTGAAAAACACTCACTGGTCACTTTTTTTTCCAGTGCCCTGTCACTAAATGAACTGTTGTAAGTTGAGGACTACCTATTATCCAAACAGATCTAGAGACCCCAGACTGGAGAAGCTAAAACCCGTGACCCGTCAAAACCGCACTCGACTAAGCCGCGCCCGATTAAACCGCGTCACTGACGTCATCAACAGGGCGACAACAGCCAGCGTGGAGAAAGAAGGGCGCTTTAAATAGCGCTTTGAAAGCAAGCCGATTCAACTTAATGTAAGGGTTAGGGTTAGCTTTAGGGTTAGGTTTAGGGTTAGGGTTAGGTTAAGGGTTAGGTTTAGGGTTAGATTAAGGGTTAGGATTAGGGTTAGGTTTAGGGTTAGGTTAAGGGTTAGGTTTAGGGTTAGGTTTAGGATTAGGGGGGTTAAGTTTAGGTTTAGGGGTTAATTTTAGGTTTAGCGTTTACAGCATGCTTCTGTCTCCGCACTGTTGTCGCCCTGTTGATGATGTCAGCGACGCGGTTTAGTCGGGCGCGGTTTAGTCGAGCGCGGTTTTGTGGTGGAACCGCTAAAACCTACCCCAGGGACACTTCCTTTGAACATCTTCTAAATTTAGCATCTGTCAGGACATACAGGTAGTCCTTCACTTACAACCACAATTGAGCCCAAAATTTACAATGCTAAGTGAGACACTTAAGTGAGTTTTGCCTCATTTTACGACCTTTCTTGCCACATGTCAAACTAATCACCACGGTTGTTACATTAGCAACGCAGTTGTTAAATGGATCTGGCTTCCCCCCCTTGTTTTTTCTGATCAGGTCGCAAAAGGGGATCCCGTGACACACTGCAATCTTCATAAATGTGAGTCAGTGAGGCAGACTATAAATCACGTAGACTGTGGGGATGCTGCGGCGGTCATAAGCATGAGAAATGCTCACAAGTCGCTTTTTTCAGGCTACATAAACAGAGGGATAGAATCAAGATCCCGCGAAGTGTTAATACCACATTATAATGCCTTGGTAAGGCCACACTTGGAATCCTGCATCCAGTTTTGGTTGCCACAATGTAGAAAAGATGTGGAGACTCTAGAAAGAGTGCAGAGAAGAGCAACAAAGAGGATTAGGGGTCTGGAAGCTAAAACAGATGAAGAACAGTTGCAGGTTTAATGAAAAGGAATGGGGGGAGAGTAACATGATAGCAGTCTTCCAATATCTCAGGGGTTACCACAAAGAAGAGGGAGTCAAACTATTCTCCAAAGCACCTGAAGGCAGGACAAGACCAATGGGTGGAAACTAATCAAGGAGAGAAGCAACCTAGAACTGAGGAGGAATTTCCTAACAGTGAGAAAAATTAATCAGTGGAACTACTTGCCTCCAGAAGTTGTGAATGCTCCAACACTGGAAGTTTTTAAGAAGATGTTGGATAGCCGTTTGTCTGAAGTGTTGTAGGGTTTCCCTGCCTAGGCAGGGGGTTGGACTAGAAGACCTCCAAGGTCCCTTCCAACTCTGCTATTGAATTGTATTGTAATAGTGAGCCGGAGGCTTGGGCACACATTTTCCAGTGGAGAAAGAACAATTGGCGATACCGTATTACCGCAATCTAGTTTTAAATGTTCGGGATTTCATTTTGCTAATTGGAGGAGCAGATGGCGATGGTAATTCAAAGATATAGAGAGCAATTAGTCTCTAGGATCATGGAGCGATCCAGGGGAGCCCGTGCTTATTGCTCAAAGGAACAATCAGGTAATCAGGTAAAGGGTTTGCAAGCCGCTTTGCAACCATAATCAAAAGCTAACATACAATCTGTGCTTGGAGCAAGGGAGTAAGTAAACGAATTGGGGCGGGGGAGAGACAAGAAGATGCTGTGATGGAGGACAAGTTTACACAATTATTGTGGGTAATCATTGTAACACAGAAAAGTGGCCATTCCCTTGAGGAAGACATTGACAACTGAGCTACTAACCTATTGAGTAGAATAGAGTAGAGTAGAATACAATACAATAAAAAATATGGCATGACGTAGAGCAGAATACAATAGAATGCAATAGAAAATATGGCATGGCGTAGAGTAGAATACAATACAACACAATACAATAGAAAATATGGCATGGCATAGAGTAGAATACAATAGAATACAATAGAAAATATGGCATGGCGTAGAGTAGAATACAATAGAATGCAATAGAAAATATGGGATGGCGTAGAGTAGAATACAATAGAATGCAATAGAAAATATGGCATGGCGTAGAGTAGAATACAATAGAATGCAATAGAAAATATGGCATGGCGTAGAGTAGAATACAATAGAAAATATGGCATGGCATAGAGTAGAATACAATAGAAAATATGGGATGGCGTAGAGTAGAATACAATACAACACAATACAATAGAAAATATGGCATGGCGTAGAGTAGAATACAATAGAAAATATGGGATGGCGTAGAGTAGAATACAGTAGAAAATATGGCATGGCATAGAGTAAAATACAATAGAATGCAATAGAAAATATGGCATGGCATAGAGTAGAATATGGGGGGAAGGGAGGGGGGAAGGGAGGTGGGGTGTTAGGGGGGAGGGGGGGATACATAGTATGTGTTAGATTTTAAGGTAACGTGACTGCACTTGTATACTGTTGCTCTTTAATTCTACTGTAAAAATAGGACAAGCTGAATATATTAATAGATTGTAGAAATGCACCGAAGGGAGGAGTAGAGGGATAGAAGAAAGAGGGGTAGAGAGGGTGGGAGAGAGAGGACTGGAGGGAGGGGGAGAAGGAAGGGAGGGAGTGTACCGGGAGAGGGGAGTGGTAGAGGGGGAGGGGAAGTAGGGTGTAGGGGAATGTTGGAGGGAAGAAGGGAAGTTGGAGGGGGGCGAAAGAAAGGGTGTATGGAGGGTCGAAGAGGTACATTGGGTTTCTATTTTTTGGGGTACTGCTGATCAGAGGAATGGCTGTGTTTATTGTTTAATGTTATATGGCCCCGGTTATGCACAGTATATATGTGACTGTACGAAAATGGAAAATAAAAAACACATTTATTTAAAAAAAAATGGCATGGCATGGCATGGCATGGCATGGCGTAGAGTAGAGTAGAGTAGAGTAGAGTAGAGTAGAGTAGAGTAGAGTAGAGTAGAGTAGAGTAGAGTAGAGTAGAGTAGAGTAGAGTACCTCCAGGTCCCTTCCAACTCTATTCTATTCTATCCTATCCCTATCTCATTTCATTAGTATTCTATTCCTTTTCTATTCTATTCTATTCTTCTATTCCTATTTCTATTCCTATTCTATTTTCAGTGCCCTGGTATCTTTGAACGGGCACTAAATGAACTGTTGTAAACCGAGGACCACCTGTAATCCAAACAGATCTATAGACCCCCCCCCCCCCACCAGACTGGAGAAGCTAAATTTTATTTATTTATTTATTAAATCGATTTATATAGGCCGCCCAATCCCGGAGGACTCCAAAATAACAGCCCCAAAGCCCGTAGATCCTTCTAGAAAAGGTCGAAGTGTTAGGGCAGCAGCCCCCAAAGCGAAGCCTGCCTCCCCCGCCCCGCTTCAACACCCCGAGAGATTTGGGGGATGAAAGCAGAAAGGCGCTATGGCAACTTTAAAGGCTTGTGGACTTCAACTCCCAGAATCCCTGAGCCAGCCCTGCCGAGCCATTACCGGCGCAAGGAATTCTGGGAGTTGAAGTCCACAGGTGGTCGAAGTTGCCATAGTTTCCCCCACACCTTCTAACTTAGGAGGTGGCGACGGCCACCTGGGGAAGCCAAGCCGATGGCAACGCGACTCGAAAGGCCCCGCCGCGATCCAAGGGGGCTGAATTCGCCCCTTTCGCCTCAGAAAAGAGAACGCCAACTTACCGCCGCCGCCGCCGCCAAAAGTGTGGGAAAAGGCGAGAGGGCGTAACGGAAACACCAAAGGGCGAGAGCTACGTCATAAAGGGGGGGCTTGATTGAACCTCTCCGCCGTCACTCAGGCAGACTTCCCAATAGGAGTGCGCGTTGTTCTCAGGGGGTGGGAGGACTGATAGGGTATAAAAGCCCTCAGTCAGCGCTTTGGCTCGCTAGAGCAGGTTTTCTTGGTTGGCGTGATGTCGTCTTTGGGGAAGAGGCGCTTATTCTATTTTTTAAATGTTTTGTCATTGCCCAACATATGTACAATGAGATTTTTTTCCCCCAAAGGGATAGCACCTGTTTACTTTCTGCGTTTATAGTGAGAAGAGGGCAACCACTTTCTGGTTTTATATTGGGCAGAGGGCAATTGTGACAATCCCTGAGTCCTGGATTTGCAGTGCAAATAGAATAAAAGCAGAAAAAAGGGTGAAATTGTCCACATTTGCCCCCTCTGCAAATGTCAATTTCCTTCTGATAACGCACAGGGCTAGAAGGGGGGGGAGGGGAGATAACTGAGAACTGAGTGAATGTCTCATCCTCATAAGAATATCAACCAATAATAAATAAAATGCAACAATAATCCCATCTTGCTCAGGAACAGGGAAATGGAACAAAAACCATTCCTGGGTTATGAAAGCAATGCACAGAGAGAGGGTTTTCATGCACACGTGCATACACACACACAAACCTTTTTATGAACCAACAAAATTGTGGATCGGTTTGTGTCCTGAAACAAGCATGTAAAGCAGAATGCAACCACATATATTAATTGCTGACATTCAAGGTGTATTGATTTCAAGAGGGCAGTCGTATCCATAGATAACTCCCAATGAGACCTTCAGATACATCCCATTATCATCAAAATAAAGCTCTCAATTTCCATATTTCCTTTTGCAAAGGGGAAGTAAGGGGTAATCCCCTTGAGAGTAATCCTTGGATTTAAGTCCTCTGCTACACAATAGAATATTTAGAACTAACACTTTGTGGCTACAGCAGGAAGATTTAACAACCAGTGCAATATTTTGACAAAACTATCGTTACTGCATAGTCATTCCGCCTAACTGAAGCAACCGGGAGAGCCGCAAAGAAAGGAAAACCCATAATAGTTATTTTTCCACAATCTGCTGACTTGAACGAGTGTGTCATTTTGAAAAGTCTGATCCCGTTCTTACAATGAATAAAGTAGAATATTGCCAAGAATATTGTCTGGTTTGGTTCTGCAACCAAACAAGACAGATACAAGACAGATTCAGAGTATAATTAGGACTGCAGAAAAAACAATTGCTACTAACCTGCCTTCCATTGAGGGCCTGTATACTGCACGAGTCAAAAAGAGGGCTATGAAAATATATACAGACCCCTCGCATCCTGGGCGTAAATTGTTTGAACTCCTACCCTCAAAACGATGCTGTAGGCACTGCACACCAGAACAACTAGACACAAGGACAGTTTTTTTTTTCCTGAACGCCGTCACTCTGCTAAACAAATAATCCCATCAACACTGTCAAACTATTTACTAAGTCTGCATTACCATTACAATTATTTTTCTCATCGTTCCTATCACCCATCTCTTCCCACTTAGGACTGCAGGACTGTAACTTTGTTGCTTGTATCCTTACGATTTATATTGATTGTTTCCTAGTATGGTTTGATTGCTTATTTGTACCCTATGACTATCATTAAGCGTGACCCGTCAAAACCGCGTTCCACAAAAGCGCGGTCGACGAAAGCGCGTATGTGACGTCATCACAGCGCGACGAAAAAGATCGAAAAATTGAAATAAAAATTACATTACAGCAAGCCGATTCACATAAAGGTAAGGGTTAGGGTTAGGGTTAGGGTTAGGTTAAGGGTTAGGGTTAGGTTTAGAGCATTAGCGTTACGTTTAGCGTTAGGTTAAGGGTTAGCGTTAGGTTTTTCGTTAGGTTAAGGGTTAGGTTTAGGGTTAGGTTTAGGGTTAGGTTAAGGGTTAGGTTTAGGGTTAGGTTTGGGGGGGGGTTAGGGTAAGGTTTTCGCTTTATTTTTACATTTTTCGATCTTTTTCGTCGCGCTGTGATGACGTCACATACGCGCTTTCGTCGACTGCGCTTTTGTCTACCGCGGTTTTGTGGTGGAACCTCATTAAGTGCTGTACCTTATAATTTGTGACAAATGTATCTTTTCTTTTACGTGCACTGAGAAGATATGCACCAAAGACCAATTCCTTGTGTGTCCAATCACACTTGGGCAATAAAGAATTCTATTCTAAGAATTCTAGGGGGAGTTCCCAACAAAGATGTGAAGTTTGAATTATTTTTATTCCATTCTGCAAGTCTCAAAAAATATATTCCATGGTGTAATTTCCCATTTCTTCCATTTCAAAATTTGATTGATGGTGTGTTTTCCACATGCAATGTGTTTTTTTTCCTGATCCAGATTAAAATTGCGGCATAAAGACAAAGCCATTGCTTTGAGGCAATTCTCAGATATTGCCTTTTGAAAAATGTCCAGCTGTACAAAGAGTGATATTTAAACAAAATTAGAAATCCTAAACTGAATACCCTTTTAATGATATTTTAATCTGTGTGGTTTAAACATTTTAATGATTTGTTTTATAACCTGTAAGCCTCCCAGAGTCACCTTGTAGGCAAGATGGGGGCATAACGCGTAATAAACCTAATATCAAAATGTATCTCTCTTTTTCTAACTCCAAGTGTTCCTCCATAAATGATAAATTTCAGAACAGGTGAAAGGTTTAGCTGTAGAAACTTAGGATTTAGAAGTCGGTAAGTCATGTTTATTTAAATAAAATGAAATGAAACCACAAGACAGCTTATCAATTAAAACAGCCAACGTTAATTAAAATAAAAACGAGGAAGCCTATAAACCGTGCAAGACAATTGGAACGAAAGAGAAACGCCTCTCTATTTGCATTTGCATTTTCTAGAGAAACTATAGCTAGTTGTGTATTCGGGTAATTTAAGACCCAAATGGTTTTCGGAGTCTCGTTTTGAGTGACAGATGGATGCATTCAAATGTGGAAATATTTCCAACTACGTGGCTTCTGTTCTTTACAATCCTGGTTTTGGCTGCTTGATCAACAGAGTTCTTGTTGGTTTAGCAGATATTAGCATGTACTATTTACACTGATGTATTTCATAGGGCGGTGACATATGTCATGTTCCATTATTCCCGCGCTTCATAATTCCTCAGTCACAAACGGTTGTAACTGGAGGACTCGGTCCCGTGTTATCCTATAAATATCCTGATCGCACAGAAACTGAAGGAATTTGGAAGAAGAGATTTAACCTTGTTATAACTGATGCTAAGGGTGTTTTTTTTTTTCTAGATGCAGGAATAGTTTAGCACCTACAATAGATTCTTTAAATTGGAAGTGAAATGGTTGCTAAGTGCGAGCGAGAAAAAGACACTGCAAAGATCATTAGTTGCTGCCATCCTATTTAGATAAGGTTTTTTTGTGTGGTATCCTATCTGTGGTCCTTCTACCTTTTACGCACTCACAAGGCAGACAAGATGTTTAAATATCCTCGGTTGCCTTTCTTTACAGTGGAACCCTTCCCTAAAAAGGCCAAGTTAAGCTCTATGATATGATTTTAATTAGTTGACTAGAACAGGGGTCTCCAACCTGGGAAACCCCTGACTGATCCCTGGGAGTTGAAGTCTACAAATCTTAAAAGTTGCCAAGGTTGGAGACCCCTGGGACCAGAACACTCCAGCCCCATCTCGGCTGCCTGAAACAGACCGGACCTTAATCAGTTTTGCACTAAAAAGTCATTGTTGTCAGGCACAGCCAGATTTGACATTCAACACATTGGTTCAAAGCCATTTTTTTTTATTACTGTTGTATTTGCAAATGATTGCTAAGTGAGATGCAGGTAGTCCTCAACTTATCATCACATCAAACTTTCTGTTGCTAAGCGAGACAGTTGTGAAGTGAATTTTGCCCCATTTACATCCTTTCTTGGCACGGTTCTAAAGTGAATCACTGGAGTTGTTAAGTTAGTCACACGGTTGTTAAGTGAAACCAGCTTCCCCATCGACTTTGTTTGTCAGACGGTCGCAAAAGGGGATCAAATGACCCCGGGACACTGCAACCGTCATAAATATGAGTCGGTTGCCAAGCATTTGAATTTTGATCATGTGACCAGGAGGTTACTGCAATGGTAGTAAGCAGTGGTGGGAGTCAAATTTTTTTACTTCCGGCTCTCTGGGTGTGGCTTGATGGTCATGTGACTAGGTGGGTGTGGTTTGGGGTTCCACCACAAATCCGCGGTAGACTAAAGCGCGCTCGACGAAAGCGCGTACGTGACGTCATCACAGCGCGATGAAAACGGCACGCTGTGAGAGGTAAATTTAAAATTAACACGAAAACCTTACCCTAACCCCCCCAAACCTAACCCTAAACCTAACCCTAAGCCTAACCCTAAACCTAACCCTAAACCTAACGCTAAACCTAACGCTAAACCTAACGCTAACCCTTAACCTAACTCTAAACCTAATCCTAACGCTTAACGTAACCCTAAACCTAACCCTAACCCTTAACCTAACCCTAACCCTAAACCTAACCCTTACCTTTATGTGACTCGGCTTGCTTTAATTTTATTTTAATTTTAATTTAATTTATTTTTAATTTTATTTGTCGCGCTGCTGATGACGTCACGTACGCGCTTTGATCGGGCGCGCTTTAGTGGACCGCGGTTTTGACGGGTCACGGTGGTTTGGCAGTCATATGACTGGGCATGGTTTGGTGGTCATGTGACTGTGTGGCCAACTTTGCAGTGCTATCGGTTTCCGCGAACCGGACCGGACCGGCTGAATCCCACCACTGGTAGTAAGTGTGAAAAACAGTCACAAGTCACTTTTTCAGTGCCGTTGTAACTTCGGTCAGTAAATGAACTGTTGTAAGTCACTACCTGCAGTGTCTAAATGAGGAGTAGCTGTATACTCCGGACAGACCACAGAGGCCTTTCAATAGTTCTACTAACTCCTACAAACACCTCCCTCATTAATGCTGCTGCCATCTTCATACCGCCCCTTTGACAAACTTCACTATGGCTACTTCCCAGTTGCTATTGAACTTTCTCAATCAGGTTTCTCATCAGGAGATATTGAATTTCCACCTAATGTATCATGGTGGATAACAAGGCAGGAAAGAGCTATTCATCATCAAGCCTTCAGGAATTAGAATCACAGGGCTGGAAGGGACCTCGGAGGTCTTCTAGTCCAACCCTTCTGTTCAAGGCAGGTGTTTTATACCATCCTGGTCAAATGGTTCTTTGGTCTATTTTTGGAGGGGGGAAAAAACCCAGAGATAGAACATCTGCAACTCCAGGGGGCAAGCTATTTCATTGATTAATTGTTCTCACTCTCAGGAAATGTCTGTTTAGTTCTAGGTTGAATCTGTTGTGGCAGCAGATTCGGACAGTGAGGAGGTTGGGGAGGAACCTGGGCCAGTCCTGGAGTCTGGGGAAGGCTCGGATGAGGGCTCTGCGTCAGAGGCAGAGAGGGGGACAGGGCTGCCTGACAGTTATCAGCTGCCTTCAGAGTTGGATATCACTGGGGCAGAAGAACAGCTGGAGCCTGTTCCCAGTGTGCGCACAGGCGGAGTTGCCAGACAGAGGGAAGAGCTAAAGAACAAGGGTCGACTTGGGAGTAAGGCCACAGGTGGATGGTGAATGGCCCCTCCCGGAGGAAATAAAAGAGGAGTGAAAGGGGAGTGGAGTTTGCAGGAGACAATTACTTCATACAAGGCATGTGATCCTGTCCACCATTAAAGCCATCTTTCCAAACAGCCGCCATTGTTTCCGGAGTCTTTCTCCCAACTTGGAACCGAACCCAGATGGACATTTCTTCCAACAGCACCTGTAAGACTTCACTGGCTGAGGAACTCTGGGAATTGAAGTCCACAAGTCTTAAAAGTTGTCAAGGTTGGAGACCTCTGATTTAGACTCCCTGGCCCCTTATCATTCTCTGCATACTTTGTAGGATCTCGGAATCTTTTTTTGACGAACCCTGGTGCCCCAAAACCAGACTCATTATTCCAAAGATAGTCTCATTAGTGCGATATAAAGCAGTACAATCACTTCTCGTGATCAACTCTCTTCTCGAAGTGCTGCATTGATATCAGGAACGTATTGAATTCAGTGCAGAAATAATGGCTTTCTAGTACAGAATTACAGCAAGCACTGATTCATCCTTCTCTTTTTTTAAAAAAAAAGCTGCATTCTGCCGTTCTAAACACACTAACCTGCTCCCCTATCACCTAAGAAGCCGATCCTTGATGCCAGCCTTGAGAGAGGATTGAAATGCATTTGAAACAGCATCTCATAATACAGCCTCCGCGTGTGCATCATTACAGCCAGGCAGAAAGCATTTTTCCCCCCTCCATCCTCAATCCTGTTACTGGAAAAGTCCTGTTGAGCAAGTGAGGAACACCGAGCTATTGTGAATAGAATTTGAGGAAAAAGGAAGCACTGCCTATAACAGTATATGTACAATGACAATGTTTTTTTTCTTTCTGGAAATCCTTGGATGGCAGCAAACGACTTCATGGTGTTTGATTTTTACAGTGAAAATGACCTTATTTTTCACCTTTCTTGATTTTTTTCTGCAGGTATAAAACTAACAGATTCCTTGTGTGTCCAATTACACTTTTGCCAATAAAGAATTCTATTCTGTCCTATTCCATTTTCTATTCTAATTCTATTCCATTTTCTACTCTAATTCTATTCTATTCTATTCCCATTCCATTTTCCTGTTCTATTCTATTCCATTTTCCTGTTCTATTCTACTCTATTCCAAAAAAGTAAAGGTTCATCTCGCACATATGTGCTAGTCGTTCCCAACTCTAGGGGGTGATGCTCATCTCCGTTTCAAATCCGAAGAGACGGTGCTGTCCGAAGATGTCTCTGTGGTTATGTGGCCAGCATGACTAAATGCTGAAGGCGCACGGAACGCTGTTACCTTCCCACCAAATGTGGTCCCTATTTTTCTACTTGCATTTTTATGTGCTTTCGAAGTGCTAGGTTGGAAGAAGCTGGGAAAAGTAACGGGAGCTCACTCCATTACGTGGTGCTAGGGATTTGAACTGCCGACCTTTCTGATCGACAAGCTCAGTGTCTCAACCACTGAGCCACTGTGTTACTCTACTCTACTCTACTCCACTCCACTCCACTCCACTCCACTATCCATTCTATTCTACACTCCATTCAATATTCTATTCTATACTCCATTGTATATAAAAATAACTTTATTGTCACTTTGAATGCACACTAATTGGTGTTGTGGCCCAGCAGGAGCCGTTGGAGTTTCCACCAGACTCCGACAGCGAAGGGCCCTATGAGTCGGCCCTGGAGGATGTGGAGGACCCTGGACAGGGTTCCGACTCCGAGCAGGACACAGAGAGACTGGTTGGCCACCAGGTGGCGCCTGAGCCTTGGATCAGTGGGGAGGAGACAAGGGAGAGTGATCCAGAAACCAACAGTGAGTTGTTCCGGGATGCACGCCGTCGAAGAGCTACTCAGCGGTCAAGAGCAACTACGTAATTACAAGAGGTAATTACGCTCAGCTGATGGTCATTAGGCTCCTCTCCAGACTATAAAAAAGACTGCTTGTGCCACGCCCTTCTTGCAGAAGTCAACGCTTTGGCTAAAGAGAAACTAACTTGGCAGGCTGGATTGCTGCCAGAGTTTGTCTGAATTGCTGCCAAGGTTTGTCGGCCTTGCTGCCAAGGTCCTTATCTGTTTGTTTACTTGGCTTTCAGCCACCAAGAGTCTGGTCTTGTTATTAAAGGACATTCTCATTAAGTGTGTCTCAGCTTTCATTACTGGACGGAGGAGGGGGTCAGAACAAATCGGCATACATCAAAATGAAATTTCATTGCAAACAGCTCTCAAAAGATCTCCCACATATATTATATGACACAGAGAGACAACACGGTCTAGTTCGGATGTATACATGTACATGGCGAGAAAAACCAATCTTGCAAGTTTACCAAACGGACGGCCTAGAGAACAAAGCTGTTCCAGAACCTGGTAGTCCTGCTAGAAATATATTCTATTCTAAACTCTAGTCTATATTCCATTTGCTTTTCTACTAGCCAATGGCTCGGCGTTGACCAGGTATTTATTTATAGAGGGGAAAATGTCCAGACCAAACGTAATTTCTAATGTTGGATTTTGCCCCTTACCAGAGGGAGCCCTCTTGTGGAATACTGTGAAGCCGTTACCATGACAACTCCACTGCACTGTACAGTAGAAGCTCTCTGAAGGTACAACAGGCTGTATCTTAACAGAACACTCACCCCAAGGGGTGTTGGAGTTGTCTTACCCCCACAATATGTGTTTCCAGAGAGTAAGTCATTTGTGTACCAAGTCTGGTTGAAATTGCTTCGGGCGTTCCAGACTTAGGCTGGAAAACACAAACAAACACACACACACACACACACACACACACACACACACACACACATACACAGCCATTTCTATGTAGATAAATTCTATATTCCATTCTATGATTATGTCAAAAGATGTATCTAAACCAAGACACATTGCCTTTTAGTCTTTCATCCAGAGGGCCCTTGAAAATTCAGACAATTACCAAGGCAATTCGCTTCCTATTGGCTCTCACCTCAAGGTTGTTTTGTTTTTCTATTGCTCGCCCTTGACTTTTCCTACCGTCATTTGATCTCGCGTTTCACTTTTTTACCCACCCAGGGTTACAAAGAAAACGTTAATTATTATTGTTCCTTAGCATTACCACTGCAACATTCTGATGAGTTCTTCTTCCATGTAATGGCTTCTGTTGATTTAGTAAGTTCTTGAGTGATGTCTACTCCCTTTGCAAGCAGTGGTGGTATGACTTCTATCCGATTTACCCATTTTAGGACATTCAGCATAAAATTGCATTTAGTTCACAGGTATTCAGCAGGTTCTGACCAGTTCTGGAGAACCGGTAGCGGAAATTTTGAGTAGTTCGGAGAATCAGTAAATGCCACCTGTGACTGGCCCCACCCCCATCTATTCTCTGCCTCCCGAATCCCAACTGATCGGGAGGAAATGGGGATTCCCCTGGAGTGGGGTGAGTTTTGAGCAGTGGTGGGTTTCAAAAATTTTTCGAACCTACTCTGTGGGTGTGGCCTCCTTTGTGGGAGTGGCTTGCTGGCCATGTGACCAGGTGGGGGTGGCTTGCCGGCCATGTGTGTTTTCTCTCTCTCTCTCTCTCCTTCCTTTTGTCTCTCTGTCCCTTTTTTCTTTTTTTCTTTCATCTCTCTCACTTTTTCTTTCATTTTTCTTTTTTCTTTCTTCCTTTCTTTCTCTTTCTCTGTGTGAGTCTGTCTGTGTGTGTGTGAGTGAGTGGTGGGTTTCAAAAAAATTTTGGAACCTCTTCTGTAGGTGTGGCCTGATTTCCGGGTCCACTGGTGGAACCTCTTCTAACCGGTTCGGTAGATTTGACGAACTGGTTCTACCGAACTGGTGTGAACTGGTAGGAACCCACCTCTGGTTTTGAGTTTCTTGCCTCGGTTGTTAAGTGAATCACTGCAGTTGAGTGCTGTGGCCCGCCAGCAGAGCTGGTGGCATACTCAGCCAGTGAGGAGGTTGGGGAGGAACATGGGCCAGTCCTGGAGTCTGGGGAAGGCTCTGATGAGGGCTCTGTGTCGGAGGCCGAGTTACCAGCTGTGTTCGGAGTGAGATGTCAGTGGGGCAGAAGAACAGCTGGAGCCTGTTCCTGATGTGCGCATGCACAGAGCTGCCAGGAGAAGGGAGCAGCTAAGGAACAATGGCCAACTCAGGAGTTAAGGCATAGGTGGACGGTGAATGGCCCCTCCCATAGGGAATAAAGAGGAGCGAAAGGGGAGTGGAGTTTGCAGGAGACAATTAGTTCAATTCATTAGGGTGAAGATCTGTTCCTGACTTCTTGCCAAGTAATTGTTGCTACAGCATGGAGTTTGGAAGATATCGGCCTGGCAGCTCTCCAAGCCTGATAAAGGCCTGTAGTTGTGAAATCTCATGAAAGACTGTTGGCCGGGATTTTGCTGGAGAGGAATTCCCATTAACCTAAATAAAAGGGGTTTTATCAGGACGGGGAGTCTGCTTCATAATCTTGGAAACTTAGGTCAGAACATTGAGAAGTTAGTAACCCAGTTGTAAAGCAAATCTGATTCCCCTATGGACTTGCCTTGTCGGAAGTTCGCAAAAGTGGATCACATCACCTTGGGACACAGCAACGGTCATAAATATGAACCAGTTGCCAAGCATCTGAACTTGGATCACACGATTGTGGGAAATACTGCGAAGGTCGTACCTGTGAGAAATGAACCCACGTCTCTTTTTTTCCAGTGCCATTATAACTCACTAAATGAACTGTTGTAAGTCGAGGACTACCTTGAGTAACATTGATCGGGGGGGGGGGGGAAATACGGCACCATCCCCAGATCTCCAATGCGGCTAACACAATGCTCAGATCTTTTGGGTTTAAGCAGCGAAAAACCAGCGCTAGAAATAATAGGAAGCTAGTGCAGAAATTCTAAATCTGAAAGGTTTTATGGAAACAAGGCGAGGGCCTGGGGCGGGGAGGGGCAGAGGAAAAATTGAATCCCTGCAAGTTGGAGATAAGGCAGCTCCTAGCACAGTACATCTTCATAATCTAGTCTTGAGAAAGACAATACGTTCATCAAAGTCTCCTGTCTTCCTCCCCGTCGGCCAAGGAATTCAGTTTGTGATATTTCACAGATCGTACGAAGATGGACGGGTGAACGAATGAATGGAAACCCATATCTGTTTATCAAACCAACGACAATGTCAAAGCCAAGTCTTCTAAGTCTGGAAGATTGATGGAGCAAAAGAGGTAGATCATTCGGGTCAGAATGTACCATCAGCAAATCTTGCTACTAACTTTGAAGAAATGCCTTTCTTAAGAAATATTGACGCTGAATACACTCTTATCAATCTCCCTCTCTCCCTTCCTCCCTCCCCCCCTCTCTCTTTCCCCCTCTCCCCCTCTCCCTCTCTCTCTGTCTGTCTCTTTGTCTCTCTGTGTCTGTGTCTGTCTGGGTGTTTCAGCATAACTCTGGAACGCCTCGAGCAGTGGTGGGTTTCCAAAAAATTTCGAACCTACTCTGTGGGTGTGGCCTCCTTTGTGGGAGTGGCTTGCTGGCCATGTGATCTGGTGGGAGTGGCTTGCCGGCCATGTGTTTTCTTTCTTTCTTTCTTTCTTTCTTTCTTTCTCTCTCTCTCTCTCTCTCTCTCTCTTTCCTTCCTTTTGTCTCTCTGTCCCTTTTTCCTTTTTTTTTTCATCTCTCACTATTTCTTTCTTTCTTTCTTCCTTCCTTCCTTCCTTCCTTCCTTTCTTTCTTTCGCTTTCTCTCTCTGTGTGAGTCTGTGTGTGTGTGTGTGTGAGAGAGAGAGAGAGAGAGAGTGGTGGGTTTCAAAATTTTTTGGAACCTCTTCTGTAGGTGTGGCCTGTTTTCGGGGTCCACTGGTGGAACCTCTTCTAACTGGTTCGGTAGATTTGACGAACCGGTTCTACCGAACTGGTAGGAACCCACCTCTGGCCTCGAGCAGCAATTTCAACCAAACTTGGTACACAGATGATTTACTCTCTGGAAAACCAATACTGTGGGAGTAAGACCAGGGGTGAAATTCAGCAGGTTCTGACAAGTTCTAGAGAACCCGTAGCAGAAATTTTGAGTAGTTCGGAGAACTGGCAAATACCACCTCTGGCTGGGCCCAGAGTGGAGTGAAAATGGAGATTTTGCAGTATCCTTTCCCCTGCCACACCCACAGAACCGGTAATAAAAAAAATAATTGAATTTCACCACTAGGTAAGATACCCCTCACACGGACAGATCTTCACACTCCTGAAATGAATCTAACGAACGAAGGAATGAATTGTTTCCTGCAAAAGCCCACTCCCCTTTCGCTCCTCTTTTATTTCCTATGGGAGGGGACAATCACCATCCACCTGTGATTTTACTCCCAAGTCAACCCTGATTTCTGAGTTATTCTTCTGGCAGTTCTGTGCATGCGCACACTGGGAACAGGCTCCAGCTGTTCCTCTGCCTCACTGATGTCTGACTCCGAAGGCAGCTGATAACTGTCAGATGGCCCTGGCCCCCTTTCTGCCTCCGATGCAGAGCCCTCATCCGAGCCTTCCCCAGACTCCAGGACTGGCCCACGCTCCTCCACAATCTCCCCACTGTTCGACTCTGCTGCCATCTCCGCTGGCCGCTGGCGGGCCACAACAGAACAGGGGAATTATCTCTACAAATATGATTAGCTGAACACAGTTGTTTTTAGCATCTGTCGTGAAAGCAAAAGAGGGAGATATAAACCCTAATTGGGGGAAAATGTTAGAAAAATTTGTACAGTAATGTAATTCCTGTATATTCATGTGGCTGGGATGATATTCCTCAAAGAGTCTTTTATCTCTTAAAAAAAACCCGTACAGAAGTTGTTTTCAAAGCTTCTCTGGCTCTCTTATGTTAATGCAAGTTAATATTATATCAGAGAACTTTTATCCAAACTTTCATGTTATATTTGCAGCCTTGTGAGCCGAGTGTGAATTATACGGAGGTCAGTTATGAGGCCATCTCTCTATATTATAAGGAGACATCGCTCAATACTTTCAGTAGCAGAATATGCCCCGGGGGAGGGAGGGGGGAGGGCGACGACACACTGAAACCTGAATCAAAGACACTTGAATCAATTTTAGCACATCATGATTCTTTAATTAAGTTCACGAGTTGAGGGGCAGATGGAAGTCAGCTCAGAAAAAAGTACTGAGACAGCACGGTGAGAGGAGAGGTGATTTTAATACGATCCAACAAGCTTGTGCTCAATCCAGACAAGACCGAGTGGCTGTTGTGTTTCCCTCCCAAAACTTTGGTTAGTATTCCATCACTCAGGCTGGGTGTGTGTGTGAAATTTTACGCCCCTCAGACAGGGCTCGCAACTTGGGAGTCCTCCTGGACCCACAGCTGACTTTAGAACATCATTTGTCGGCTGTGACCACGGGGGCATTTGCCCAGGTTCGCCTGGTGCACCAGTTGCATCCCTACCTGAACCAGGAGGCACTCGCAACAGTCACTCACGCCCTCGTGACCTCAAGACTGGACTACTGCAATGCGCTCTACATGGGGCAGCCCTTGAAGAGCATTCGGAGGCTTCAACTTGTCCAGAATGCAGCCGCGCGAGCGATTGTGGGTGTACCTCGATAAACCCACGTTACACCTATCCTCCGTGAGCTGCACTGGCTTCCAATCGGTCTCTGGATACGCTTCAAGGTGCTAGTTATCACTTATAAAGCCCTTCATGGTATTGGACCTGGGTACTTGAGAGACTGCCTCCTGCCAATTACCTCCCAAAGACCCATTAGATCGCACAGGGTCGGCCTCCTCCGGGTCCCGTCTACCAGCCAATGCCACCTGGCTACAACCCGGGGGAGGGCCTTCTCTGTTGCAGCTCCGGCCCTTTGGAACGAACTCCCCACAGAGATTCGGACCCTCACCTCTCTCCAGGCCTTTATAGTTAATGACTTACCTCCTTGCAGCAAACAGCAAACAGCCTGATTAACACAAGAAAAAAAATCTGCCTCTGCCTCCCAGCAATTTGCCTCAAGGAGCAAACAGCAAGTTTCACTTTCAGTTTAAGTATGCCTCCCGATCATCAGCTGTTTCAGGCTGCAGGGATTGCTATAGCCTATTGCAGTCTCCGGAAGCCCCATTTTCCCCGTTTGCTGCAAGGAGGTAAATTGCTGGGAGGCAGAGGCCACTGGGTGGGTGGGGCTACATTTAGGGTATAAGACGCACACCAAATGTTCACCCTCTTTTAGGGGGCAATAAGGTGCGTCTTATACTCCGAAAAAAAGGGTAATCTTTCTCAAGGACCTTCTTTGAAAAGGTTCGTCTTAAACTTCCGATATGGGTAGCGGGCAGACGACTCAGGCCATCACAGGGGCCTCTAACATGAGTGACGTCAAGCTGGCCATGCCCCCCCCCCAGCCCTTCCTCCCTTCTGGGTCAAACGTAACCCTGATGCAAGAGCCAAGGTGGCGCAGTGGTTAAATGCAGCACTGCAGGCTACTTCAGCTGACTGCAGTTCTGCAGTTCGGCTGTTCAAATCTCACCGGCTCAGGGTTGACTCAGCTTTCCATCCTTCCGAGGTGGGCAAAAGGAGGACCCGGATTGTTGTTGGGGGCAATATGCTGACTCTGTAAACCGCTTAGAGAGGGCTGAAAGCCCTGTGAAGCGGTATATAAGTCGACCTGCTATTGCTAACTGCTATGCGGCCGTCGTTGAAATCACGTTTGACACCCCTGTGCTAATAGATCTTATTTTGTCTATCTAGAATTTCCTGGCAATTCATGTTCGATTCTGACAGTTTAACCCTACAGGAAGGGAAAACAAACAATTGTGAGAATAAAAGAGCGAGTAAATCTGAGTGTGGCACAAAATTTACATATCTATTTTAATTTCCCCGAGAAAGAAGTTAAGCTTACAAGTCTGGCCTGATATACATAAGAGTGAATAACCACCAAGCCTTACAAAACGACTGCATTCTTTTGAGTTTCTTTTCAGCAGTAATTTGTGGGAATTTATAGCTGGCCATAATAGCCTACGGTAAATTGCTAGAGTAACGGATGGTCTCAAAATTACAGAGAGATTCTTCTGAATACAGGTTAACTGTAACTTGCGAAGTAATCTCAATTGTTATTTTTGAAGTGCCGTCATCACGACACAAAGGGCAACAAAGACAGACTAAAATGCATTTACACCTCCTTGAAAGAGGCTTTTGGCTGTGCCGCGTGAGAAGGAAAAAGATATAAATGGGGACAAGGCGATTTGTAAAGGCCCAAGTTAGAAATTTTCTGGGGAAAATTTAGGGTGGGTAATTTTGGAAAGCTGGTGACGAGATGGTTGACCCGTGATCTCACAAATACGGTAGCTGGCTTGAAGGGGGAGTGGAGCCCCTTTGCACCTATGGAGCTTCGAGCACAAGCGCCCTCCACTTGTGTGAGTGATATTTGCACACGCGTGGTTCCTCACCGTTCACGCAAGTGGAGTTGTGTTCACGCTTGCCCATCTGGTTTGAAAAGGGCCGCAGCCTGTTTCTATGGGCTGTGGCCCATGGCCTTGGGGCCCCTGTCCTACTGGTAAAAAGGAAAGGTAAAGATTCCCCCGCAATGTGTGCTAATCATTTCCGGCTCTTGGGGGCGGTGCTCATCTCCGTTTCTAAGCTGAAGAGCCAGCGCTGTCCGAAGACCTCTCCGTGGTCATGTGGCCAGCATGACTAAACACCAAAGGCTCACGGAATGCTGTTATCTTCCCACCAAAGGTGATCCCTATTTTTCCACTTGCATTTTTTACGTGCTTTCGAACTGCTAGGTTGGCAGAATAGCAATAGCAATAGCAGTTAGACTTATATACCGCTTCATAGGGCTTTCAGCCCTCTCTAAGCGGTTTACAGAGTCAGCATATTGCCCCCACAGTCTGGGTCCTCATTTCACCCACCTCGGAAGGATGGAAGGCTGAGTCAACCTTGAGCCAGTGAGATTTGAACCGCTGAACTGCAGATAACAGTCAGCTGAAGTGGCCTGCAGTACTGCACCCTAACCACTGCGCCACCTCGGCTCTTCGTCCCAGAAGCTGGGACAGGAGCTCACTCCGTTATGCGGCGCTAGGGATTTGAACCGCTGAACTGCCAACCTTCTGATCAACAAGCTCAGCATCTTTGCTGCTGGGCCACCGCGTCCTGTCCTAGGGGACAGTCACTTAAATAGGAGCCAACTGTATGCTGCCACAGTAAAAAAATGGCTATGGACTCCTAGGTTACATTAATAGAATATTTTTATTCTGGGAAGACGTCCCACAATGCCCGAAGACAGTAAAGCAGACTCAGTCCTTGGGAGAAAAGAAGGAAACAATTCTCCAATCAAGGAACTAGTAACGTTGATGAACAAACTAATGGTAAACAATAGCCTAGTCAAGGAACCATCAAGGCCATTCACACCAACACTGATAGAGCAAGCCATCGTATATAAACCCTATTTCCCTTACCTAGCACTGATGATGTTACCTAGTTTGGTAATGAGATGTCTGCAAGAAAACTACCAAGCTCAGAGAGCATCAAGGACCCCACAGTCTTCCTCCTCCTCCTCCTCCTTTCCATAAACCCTACTTCCTTCCAGCACTGATGATATTACCTAGTTTGGTAATGAGATGTCTGCAAGAAAACCACCAAGCTCAGAGAGCATGAAGGACCCCTCATTTCAGCCCCGAGTTACCAATATTCTATCAGTAAGGAAAAAAGAAAATTTAAACATATGGGACTGGAGAGCAACTTCTCGAAAAACAATTTTCTTCTACAGGTTCCAGCGGAGATCTTGGAATGACTGGAAATCCATTTAGAGAGCACCGCCACTCGTATTGCAATTTCCCAAACAGAAATGGGGAGGGGGGGAGGTTTTAATGCAGAGGTGGTATTCAGCCAGTTCTGACAGGTTCTGGAGAACCGGTACCGGAAATTTTGAGTAGTTCGGAGAACTGGCAAACAGGCTGGCCACGCCCCTGCTGTTTCCCAGCCTCCCAACTGATCTCCTTTTGTTGCCCTTCCGCAGGAGAAGCGAGCTGGAAAGCAGGTTAGTAGAGTGAGGAGAGAATGGGGATTTTGCAGTAACCTTCCTCCAGGAGTGGGGCAGGAATGGGGATTTGCCGTATCCTTCCCCTTCCATGCCCACAAAGCCACGCCCACAAAGCCACACCCACAGAACCGGTAGTAAAAATGTTTGAATCCCATCCCTGTTTTAATGGCTACCCAAACAGTTCTCATCATAAATCAGTACGAGTGGCTGACACCAGTGATGGGTTCCTACCAGTTTGGATTGGTTCGGCTGAACTGGTAGTGGTTTGGCGGCCCGGGTCTCTGGAAATGGCAGCGACCCAGGCCTGCCATGCCCCCCCCCCACCGAACTGGTTCTTCTACGGCGGCACCATCTTGATTTACGGTTCTCTGCATGCGCAGAACAATTTTCATTGCACAAATTTAATTTTTAACATACTGCACACGAACAGACCTATTTATGTGCAAATGCGCACATGCGCAGAACGCACACCGAACCGGCAGTCGTGCCGGCAGCAACCCACCCTGGTTGACACAGCTGGAAGGAAGCACAATCCTATTTTTCTGGGGTTTCACTTGAGATTTCTTTTAGGAATGGAGAAGTTTAAAAAAAAAAAACACCTTGAAAATCCTAGCCTCTTACTCATCCCCTCCGTCACCTCTTTAATTCAACGGAAGAGTCGGAAGAATATGAAACAAGGACACAGAGGAATAATTACAGAGAGATAGAAAGGAAATGGTTCCTTTTGTTCCCGAGACTTGCAAAAAAAACAAAAAAAAAACACCACAGCAATAAATATCCGCACCGATTTGCAATTTCAGGCTGTTTTAATTTTTTGAAAAAAATAATAATAATTTTTAAACCAAGTGTTGAGAGACGCTGTCGTTTGAGAAGACACATGAAATAGATGTTTTATTGTGAATTATGTGGCACATTCTGACAGGGAGATAATCAAGCCACAGGAAATGTGAATGCCGCCCACCGCTGAACCTTCGTATCTGCTGCCTAGAAATTGTTTCAGTGCAATGAAAGAAACATTGCAATACAAAGGAGAGAAAAAAAACCTTCATTAAACTTGGGACTTTTGTTCTGGCCTTAAAAAGAATCCCAGGCAGTGTTTTTTTTTTTTTAAAATCCACATTTTATCCCTAGTATGAATGAACTGGCCATTTTACTTCCTATTCATTCGCCTTTCGTGGCAGCAGTGCCTCAGATAGAAAGTCCATACAGAGAGTGGTGAGGACAGTGGAGAAGATTATAGGAAGCTTTTTTCCCGTTATTCAGGATACTGCTTATAAAAGCTATGTGCTTAGAGCTCTCGAGGCATTGTTAGAGACCACATACACCCACTTTACAGTCTGTTTCTATTGCTCCTCTCTGGGCGGAGGTTTCGAAGTATTTCTAGCAGGACTACCAGATTGTGTAACAGCTTTGTTCCCTAAGCCATCCGTCTGGTAAACTCGCAAGATTCGTTTTTCTCGCCATATACATGTAACATAGGACAAAGCCCTGCAACATACATTGGACAAACGAACAGGAGAATAAATGAACGCATCGCAGAACACAAGAACGCAGTAAGAAAAAAAAAGAAAAAACTTCCTCCCTTTTCCAGCACCTTAAAGCTACAGGACATGAAATTAATTTTGAAGGAACCAGGTTAATCTCCAAAACTGAATACTTCAACAAGAGAATAATTATGGAAACTATTGAAATAGACAAACACCCCCACAAAATGAATAAATGTCCTGCCTACCAGACATCTGGAAACCAGCCCTAATCAACAAATGAGTCCCACCCACCACCCAGGCCGTTACAACACGAAACAACAATGGACACACAGCCAGCACCAATCAGCACCAATCTACCAATCATGATACAACCACACGACCAATCATTCCACTTACTGAAACAAAGCCAGCACTCCACACACACACACCAAGTTTTATAGAAAGACGGCAGCTGCAACCACGCTTTAAGCCCAAAACCCAGCCTGAAGATGGTGAGTGAGACCTCGCCGAAACGTTGCCAAGACAATCTCAATCTTACATGGGAAAAGACTCGAATACAACAAGACCAGCATACACACACACACACACACAATTTTGTATTTATTTATTTATTTTATCATGTTTATGTAGTGCAGGGGTAGTCAACCTTTTTATACCTACTGCCCACTTTTGTATCTCTGTTAGTAGTAAAATTTTCTAACCGCCCATCAGTTCCACAGTAATGGTGATTTATAAAGTAGGGAAGTAACTTTACTTTATAAAATTTATAAAGCAGAGTTACAGCAAACCCCTACCTCCCACTATGAAAGCTGGAACGCCCACTAGTGGGCGGTAGGGACCAGGTTGACTACCACTGATGTAGTGAATATTGCAGGTGGCGTGACCCTTTGAGAGGCGATATGCAGCAAAATTTCATTTTAATATGTGCTGATTAGTGTACATTCAAAGTGACAATAAAGTTATTCTAAGTTCTAAATTCTATTTCTACCGAGAAGGGCTAGGAAAGTAGATTCAATAGACCTTTACGTTCTTGTAAGAGTTGATGTAGTCCTCTACTCATAACGACAGTCGGGACCAGAATTTTGGTTGCTAAGCGAGACAATGGTTAGGTGAGTTTTGCCCCATTTTACGACCTGTCTTGCCACAGGTGGGACGTGAACCACTGCAGCTGTTAAGTCAATCTGGTTCAGTGGTAGGTTTTGGATCCTGTTCCAACCGGTACAGTTGAAATGGGCCTGACCTCACCCACATGGATGTGTGGGGCGTGCGCATGCGTTGTATCTGCCAGCAATGCTTCCACAAGCCTCTGTGACACTCCAGCTGCTCATCGGAGCGTCTCTAAGATTTTCACCCTCTTTTTTGAGGGGAAAAAGGTGTGTCTTATACTCAGAAAAAATACGGTAGTTCGCTTAATTGGTTTGTGACTCTCTGAGACTCCTTGCCAAGGTTTGCAGATCTCGGCCTGGCAGCTCTCCAAGCCAGAGAAGGTCTGTGACTGTAAATCCTCCCTCAAAAGACTTTGCTGGATATGAATGAGCAGAATTCACAGTCAATTAATAAAAAGGCTTTTTCGTCGGGAGTTTGCTTCATGTCATTTCTTCACGTTTAAACTCTAAAAGGGACGAGAGCCTGTCGGGTGGTAGAGAACTTAAAAGACGCTATAAATTATATCTGCTCCAAATGCTACATTATGCCAGGGTCTGTGTATTTAAAAGTAATGTTTCAACAGTTCCTTTCTTTTTCTGAGTGCCCTTTCCATTTGCTCAAAATGCCATTCCGCTAAATGCATCCCGAAATATTAGAATTCATCCCAGCAATCTCACTTCGGCAGAACGGCTTACCCAAATCCAGATCATTCATTTTTTTGCAAATCAGCCGAGTCAGCATAACAATTCACAACCCTCTTGCAAAAAAATATATATACAGACATTCTGCCTCAGCGGGGCCATCTTCGTTTTTTCTTTAGCTCTTCCTCAAAGTTTCAAAGTAATCTAACTTTAAAGTGGCTTATTGTAATCAGCCTAGGCTACAGATCTACTTAAATCCACCCTGGGATGACTCAGTCCTGCTGGGAAAACGGCTTCCTCGTCAGCTGAGGAAGACACCGGAAAGAAAGAACATAATGAAAAGTGGGAGAACAAAAAAAATGTGAGAAAGGAACAGCACTTTTAAAGGAAGTACTGTCAGACGTGAAAGATCAAGCCACAACTTCTCATTAAACTGATTTATTGCTCAAGCACTGGAACAGGAATCTAACCAACTAACAGCACTAAATTCAGAGGTGATATTCAGACTGGTTCGGGCAAACCGGTAGCAGAAATCGTGGGTGGGCCTGGCCCTGTGGTGGGTTCCAAATCCCGGTGCAACTGGTACGGTGTAACGAGGCCTGGCGTCCCCCACATGCACGCGTGCAGCACGGGCATGCGTCCTTACCTCCACGACACCTCCGTGATGCCTCTGTGGCGGCCTAGCTGCTTGTTAAGCTGTGTGCAACAGTAATAATGCAGTCTTTAAAAAATAAGTCTAATAATTTGGACATTCTATAGGCATTTATAAGTATTGATTTACCTCCTTGCAGCAAACAGCAAACAGCCTGATTAGCACAAGAAAAAAAAATCTGCCTCTGCCTCCCAGCAATTTACCTCCGTATAGCAAACAGCAAGTTTCACTTTCAATTTTAGCGGGGGCCTCCCGATCATCAGCTGTTTCAGGCTGCAGGGATTGCCATAGCCTATTGCAGCCTCCGCTAGCCCCATTTTCCCCGTTTGCTGCAAGGAGGCAAATTGCTGGGAGGCAGAGGCCAAAGAGTGAGGGGCAGTGGGTGTGCGGGGCTACATTCAGTGTATAAGACGCAACCAAAATTTCACCCTCTTGGGGGGGAAAGGTGCATCTTATACTCCGAAAAATATGGTACCTTGTCTTTCACTCCACAAACTACACTAGAGGTTAGAATTCAACAACAGAGATCTACAGTTTCTTCATTCAATACCAAAGTATCACACCCCCATCATAACATAATTACAGGTGGTCCTCGACTTACAACGGTTCATTTAGCGACTGTTCAAAGTTACAGCGGCACTGAAAAAAGTGACTTATGACTGTTTCTCACAGTTACAACCTTTACAGCATCCCGGTGAATGTGTGATTAAAATTCAGATGCTTGGCAACTGGCTCATACTTATGACCATTGCTGTGCCCCAAGGCCACATGATCCTCTTTTACGACCTTCTGACCAGCAAAGTCACTGGGGAAGATTCACTCAACAACCAGTTACTAACTTAACAACTGCAGTGATTCACTTAATAACTATGATAAGAAAGGTCGTAAAATAGGAGAAAACTCATTTAACAATGTTGTCCTTGGCAACAGAAATTTTAGACTCAATTGTTATCGCAAGGACTACAAATATAAATATAAATTATATATTTTCCCAGTTAATCATTTTTCTTGCTCCTTGACCTACATCTCAAGGATGGCTGCTCCACACATTCTCATATTCAACAAGTGAATTAACCCTTGCAGTGATTCACTTAACAGTTGTGGCACTAAAGATCGTAACATGGAGCCAAACTCACTTAACAACTGTCTCATTTAACAACAGAAATGTTGGTCTGAGGTCTACCTGTACAATTCAAAGCACCTTTTGTTCAGAAACCTCCTGATGATGATGATGATGATGATGATGATGATGATGATAATAATAATACTCAGCTGCTGTAAAAAATCACTCAGACTGATTATAAATTACAGCACAATTCAGTAGCACAAATGATCCATTGGAATTTGTGCAAAAATTATCATATTAAAACAGCAACAAACTGGTGGGAACATCAGTCTGAAAAAGTCACCGAAAATCAGATGGTCAAGATCTTGTGGGATTTTCGCATACAAACGGACAAAATACGGGCACATAATACACCAGACATCACACTGGTTGAGAAAAATAAGGTCACAATCATAGACATCGCAATACCAGGGGATAGCAGGGTCAACGAGAAGGAACATGAAAAAATCGCGAAATACCACGACTTAAAAATCGAAATTCAACGACTATGGCACAAACCAGCAGTGGTAATTCCAGTGGTAATCGGCACACTGGGTGCTATTCCAAAAGCACTGGAATTACATTTGAAACAGTTAAAAATTGACAAAATCACCATCAGTCAAATGCAAAAAGCCGCACTGCTTGGATCTGCACGCATATTATGAAAATACGTTACGACGTCCTAGGCCCCTGGGTGGGGCCCGACTAGTAATCAATGCCAAATCCGGCGAAACAACTGGCCGCTGTGATACAATTCTGTTGTGATGATAATAATAATCATCATCATCATATAAAATAAAATAAAATTAGGAAGAAACCATCAAGGGGCAGGAAAAAAACTCTAAATGAATTCTTCATGATTGTGAAAAATGAAAAACTTTAAAGCAACGTACAGTTCTGTGGATTTAGGCTGCCATAAACAAGGATGAACTTTCCTCGACCTGTTTTATGATTTTACCAACCGTGAAAAGAAAACTATCAGGTGCTATGATAAGTAACGTCACCTAGCTGTAACTATCTTCTCCCGGGGATTTTTACAGTCTGAATATCTGAAAGCTTGGTTGTTTTTTATTTTATTTTCCTTAGCAATTACTCCTTAACAGATCGTAACAGAAAAAGAACATGCAAACATTCCCATCAAGCTGTTCCCTTGAGGGAATAAACAGTGTTGCTCAAAGCACAGCAAAAGATTGCGAGCGCAGAAGACTAAGCCACGGAGATTAAGGCGCGAGATATTTTGCATTTATTTATTCAATGTTGAGGCTGCCCAACACTAACCACTGACCTGCTTATCTGCGGCGGTCTTGCGGGGTGATCCAGACGGACGTGGGATCAAAAATTTTAGCAACCGTTTCTCTGCCCGGTTGCTGGGTGGGTGTGGCCTACTCAGCCTCCTGCACCATGGCAGGGGGGGGCGTTTTCACCCTCCCCAGGCTCCGGAGGCTTGTTTTGAGCCTCCGGGAGGGCAAAAATGGCCTCCCTCGGGCTCCGGAGGCTGGAAACGGGCTTGTTTTGGGACTTCTGGGAGGCCTGTTTTTCATCCTCCTCGGGCTCCAGAGGCTTTTGTTGAGCCTCCGGGAGGGCAAAAACGGCCTCCCCTGGGCTCCAGAGACCAGAAAACGACTCGTTTCCAGAACTTCAAGAAAGCTCGTTTTTCGCCCTCCCAGAGCCTCCGCGTGGGCCCTGAACTTACCGGGAATCCAAAACGGGCTGTGTGGAGACTCCTGGGAGGGGCAAGGTGGGCTGGGCGTGGCCAGCCAGTCCTTCCAACTACCGGTTTGGCAAATTAGCTGTAAAATTAGCATCTGGTTTGCCAGGACTGGCTGAATCTATTTTGATTATCGCCACAATGAATCCGGATAATGGGCGAATTAAGAAGGCCAATGGCTTACTCAAAAAGGTATTTCTAAAAGCTTGGGTCTTCTAATTAATATGTATCGGATCTGGTGCGTTTGTGATCCGGGTGTGATGTATGAGTCACCTAGCCGCACAATACACTTCGAGTCTCTTGAACAGGGTATTATGTATGCCGGTAACGCCACAAACACAGCCGGCTTCAGGTGTTGGCACTTTTGATTAGCTGATTGGTGAAGACGAGAGCCATGCCAAGATCAATTTGATGGTATAAAACACAACGGGATTAGGAAGCCAAGCGTTGTTTTTTCTTCATGTTGCAGGGAAGCGTTCTGAATTGAAAAAGCCCCCTGTTAAAAAATGCATCTTTGGACTTATATTGGTGTGTGTGAGTGCGTGCATGTGTGTAAGACAGAGAGAGAGAGAGACAGAGAGAGAGACAGACATTGACAGACAGAGAGATAGAGAGACAGAGGTAGAGAGAGAGAGAGACAGAGAGAAACACACAGAGAGAGAGAGACAGAGAGAAACACAGATAGACAAAGAGAAAGAGAGACAGACAGAGACAGAGAGAGATAGAGAGACAGAGGTAGAGAGAGAAAGACAGAGAGATAGAGAGACAGAGAGAGAGACACAGAGAGAGAGAGAAACAGGTAGAGAGACAGGTAGAGAGACAGAAAGAGAAAAAGAGACAGAGAGAGAGACAGATAGAGAGAGATAGAGACAGACAGACACACAGACAGAGAGAAAGAGACAGAGACACACAGAGAGAGACAGAGAGAGAGAGACAGAGAGAGAGACACACACACAGAGAGAGACAGAGAGATAGAGAGACAGAGGCAGAGAGACACAGAGAGAGAGAGAGAGAGACACAGAGAGAGGCAGACAGACAGAGAGAGAAAGAGAAAGAGAGACAGACAGGCAGAGACAGAGAGAGATAGAGAGACGGAGGTAGAAAGACAGAGAGACAGAGCTAGAGAGAGAGACAGACAGACAGACAGACAGACAGACAGAGACAGACAGAGGTAGAGAGACAGAGAGAGAGAGAGAGAGACAAAGAAAGAGAGACAGAGAGAGAGAGAGAGAGACAGAGAGAGCGAGAGAGAAAAAGAGAGAGATAATTGAATGAAAGCTCTAATGTAATTTTGTGTTTTGGATTCTGGGTTTAAAAGGAAGAGTTTTCTTTTTTCTTCTTCTCTCTATATAATACTTGAGTACCTTTTAAAATTGGTAAAATAACTGTAATTAAAACAATTAGTAAAACAACACCAGTAAAAAATGGCTTGTATCTTTACAATTTATATTTGCTTTATTTAGTTTCCTAGTACAATTTATGTTAATTGCTTAGTATCATATGTGTTGTTGATGTTGATTTTATTTATATGCCGCCCTTTTCCCCGAAGGGGACTCAGGGCAGCTCACAACTCAACCAGGGAAGGGGGATACAAACAAGAATTTAAACGACATAAAAAACAATGCATAATTAAAACACAACAGTCATACCAATTCGAGGAGGGGGCAACAGCTCTTTAGCCCCAGGCCTGTCGGAACAGCCAGGTTTTAAGGGCTTTGCGGAAGGCCTGGAGGGTGGTGAGGGTTCAAATCTCCACGGGGAGTTCGTTCCAGAGGGTCGGGGCAGCCACAGAGAAGGCTCTCCTCCGAGTAGTCACCAGTCGACATTGGGCGGCGGATGGAATTCGGAGGAGGCCTAATCTGTGGGATCTAATCGGTCTAGTGGAGGTAATTGGCAGCAGGCGGTCTCTCAAGTACCCAGGTCCAATACCATGAAGTGCATGCCGTCGCCAGCTATTCTTCTGGTTTCTGGCCAGCTAGTCTGCTCGCACACCGGAGCACCGGAAAACGGCCAGAAAAGAGACTGCTTTTCAGGCCATTTTTTCGGGCTGTTTTTGTACGCTGGCCAGCTGGTTTTCGCAGGCACCGGAGCTTCGAAAAACGGCTGAAAAACCAACCATTTTCCAGGCCATCTCCAGGTTGGTTTTTGGGCCATTTTGAAGCCGTTTTTTGGGGGGCAGAAAACAGCCAAAAATGGTAAAAAAAACAGGCATGTGTGTACCGGCCAGCTGGTTTTCAGGTGTCCAGCATGTTCATGTGCATTCTGGCTTGAGCACTCGGTGTCAAAACAGTTCGCCATCGCTATTCTATTCTATTCTCTTTTCTTTTTTATTCTATATTCTATGTTCTATGTTCTATGTTCTATGTTCTATGTTCTATGTTCTATGTTCTATGTTCTATGTTCTATGTTCTATGTTCTATGTTCTATGTTCTATGTTCTATGTTCTATGTTCTATGTTCTATGTTCTATGTTCTATGTTTTATGTTCTATGTTCTATATTCTATATTCTATATTCTGCATTCTCTTCTCGTCTCTTCTTACTCTACTACTCTTCTCTACATCATCCCATATTTTCTATTGTATTGCATTGTATTGTATTGTATTATATTGTATTGTATTGTATTCTACTCTACGCCATGCCATATTTTCTATTGTATTGTATTCTACTCTACTCTATTCTACTCAATAGGTTAGTAGCTCAGTTGTCAATGTCTTCCTCAAGGGAATGGCCCCTTTTCTGTGTTACAATGATTACCCACAATAATTGTGTAAACTTGTCCTCCATCACAGCATCTTCTTCTCTCCCCCCCCCCCCCAATTCGTTTACTTACTCTCTTGCTCCAAGCACAGGTTGTATGTTAGCTTTCGATTATGGTTGCACAGAGGCTTGCAAACCCTTTACCTAATTACACGATTGTTCCTTTGAGCAATAAGCATGCGCTCTCCTGGATCGCTCCATGATCCTAGAGACTAATTGCTCTCTATATCTTTGAATTACCATCGCCATCTGCTCCTCCAATTAGCAAAATGAAATCCCGGACATTTAAAACTAGATTGCGGTAATACGGTATCGCCAATTGTTCTTTCTCCACTGGCAAATGTGTGCCCAAGCCTCTGGCTCGCTATTACAATACAATACAATACAATACAATACAATACAATACAATACAATACAATACAATACAATACAATACAATACAATACAATACAATAGCAGAGTTGGAAGGGACCTTGGAGGTCTTCTATTCCAACCCCCTGCCTAGGCAGGGAAACCCTACAACACTTCAGACAAACAGCTATCCAACATCTTCTTAAAGACTTCCAGGGTTGGAGCATTCACAACTTCTGGAGGCAAGTAGTTCCACTGATTAATTTTTCTCACTGTCAGGAAATTCCTCCTCAGTTCTAAGTTGCTTCTCTCCTTGTTTAGTTTCCACCCATTGCTTCTTATCCTGCCCTCAGTTGCCTTGGAGAATAGTTTGACTCCCTCTTCTTTGTGGCAACCCCTGAGATATTGGAACACTGCTATCATGTCTCCCCTAGTCCTTCTTTTCATTAAACTAGACATACCCAGTTCCTGCTATTGTTCAAGCAGGCAGGAAAATGGGTGCTTTTGAACCTGTTCAACTTTGTTTTATTTTATGCAAATAAAATATAGATAAAAAGGTAAAGGTAAAGGTTCCCCTCGCACATATGTGGTAGTCGTTCCTGACTGTAGAGGTGGTGCTCATCTCCGTTTCAAAGCCGAAGAGCCAGCACTGTCCGAAGACGTCTCCGTGGTCATGTGGCCAGCATGACTAAACATGGAAGGCTCACAGAACGCTGTTCCCTTCCCACCAAAGGGGGTCCCTGTTTATCTACTTTCATTTTTTACGTGCTTTCGAACTGCTAGGTTGACAGAAGCTGGGACAAGTAACGGGAGCTCAGTCTGTTAAGCAGTGCGAGGGATTCAAACCACCAAACTGCCGATCTTTCAGATCGACAAACTCAGCGTCTTAGCCACTGAGCCACCACATCCCCAAAAAATATAGATAAACATTGCCAAATACATCACTGATTATTGTTGGTTTACCTTGAGGATCTTAATGTATTAGAATAGAATAACAGAATTGGAAGGGACCTTGGAGGTCTTCTAGTCCAATCCTCTGCCCAGGCAGGAAACATTATACCATTTCAAACAAATGGTTAGCCAACATCTACTTAAAAACTTCCAGTGTTGGAGCATTCGCAACTTCTGGAGGCAAGTTGTTCCACTGATTAATTGTTCTGTCAGGAAATTTCTCTAAGTTCTAGGTCGAACTTAGGTCTAGTTCTAGGTAAAATAAGGCCAATTCTAACAATTCAAACTTGAAATAGAATCTCGATTACCCTAAAGAAGGGTTAGTACAACATGGCAAAACAAGAAAGAGAAAATTCTGTTTTTCATACCACCTTGAATGGACATGGGCACGTCATCAGAATTTTATCTGTGACTGTATATTTTATTTATGTATTCAATTTCTATATTTGAGTGGCGCAGTGGCCTAGAGGCGAAGAGTTCAATCCTTGTCAGTGCCAGATGTTTCTCTCTCAGGGGACCAAGAATAAATATTTGCTGTGAACTCCCTGTAGGCATCAGGAAGGGCCTCCGGCCAGTAAATGCTTAGATCCGTTCAGTCATCCTGGCTCCACCCCGATGTAACAATATATATAACAAACCAATGAAAACATCTTAAAACCAAAATAAAATCTCCACAATAAATATCCACAGCAACCGAGATGCAGTCCTCAACTTATGACCACAATTGGGCCCAAATTTTCCATGGCTACGGAAGAGTGAGTTTTGCCCACTTCACAACCTGGACTCATCCAGCCCCATCCTAAGTTATATGAATGTTGTGTATTTTAATGTCTGTTCTTTTTAATTTTTATATGTCCCCCCCTCCCCGTTTTTATCTGTAAGCCGCCCTGAGTCTCTCGAGAGTGGGC